>NW_010224376.1:0-21633 GCF_000690775.1 Eurypyga helias
TCGGCGCCCCGGCCACATACCCGCAGGCTTTCCCCCGAAACAAAAATGCTGAAAGCTCCGGAGTGCTCCAGGGGCCGGAGACCGGGGGGATTCGGAGGATTCCCCGCAGCCGGGACGCGGCGGCGGTGCCGGCAAAGCCGGTGGCTGGGCGGCGTTTGCGAGGGGAGCAGAGGGAATCCCGGCGTGAATAAAACAGTAAATAGCCGAGTAAGCTGTACCTGGATCTCGTGAATGCGGCCGAAGCCGTCCTTCCAGAAGAACTCGTAGAGATTGTAGAGGGTGTTGGGTCCAGGCATTTCTTGGAGGCTCTTCACCCTACCCAGCCGGTGCGGGGTGGGCTTCAGCCGCTCCCGGGCGCGCCCCGCATCTGCCCCCATCTCGGCGCCTTTGTTCTCTGCCGCGGCCGGCGAGCTGCCCTGCACCTCCAGAGACTGGCTGCTGCGACGCTGGGGCAGCTGGTGAAACCCGCTGACCAAAATCGCGTGGTAAAAGTTCGTTCTCTCAGGTTCGAGCGTCTGCTTGCATCTCATTGTCCAAACTCTCGTGAAGAAAGACATGTCTCGCAATTTCAGAAAGGTCCACTTTGCTCCTGCAGCTGCTTTTTATTTGGTTGCTCTTCCCTCGCTGCCTGCTTTAACTTGTACAAGCAGCACTTCTCCAAACTCTTACTGCATGAGCATCAGTTTACACAGACCATTATTTAACGCTCCCTCCCCTAGGGCTGGAAAAGGGGGGTGGGTCTGGGATGAGACTTGAATAGAACGAACCTATTATTTTGTATAATTCAAATCAGATAAATTTACCCATTAAGCATGCAGCCACAGTTTAGTTTCTCCCCTCTTTTCCCCATTGGTTTGGCAAAAAGCTCACGTAAGGATTATCCCATCTTTCTCCTTCATTAAAAAGGTGGGTTTAGGGCTATTTTTTCCCCCTCGGCATTAATTCATTCCCATACGTTAGAGAAAATACTGTTTTCTGCGAGAAGTTCTCTTGGGGCCATTTGTCATCCTGTAACGTATATGGAAAACCTTTCTGCATCCACATAGAAATAGCAGTGGGTTTACACAGTAACCTTAGAAAGAGTTCCTGTAAATTACAACATCCAGGGATGTTATTTGGGTTGCGGAATGATTTATCTTTTGAACAGGATATACTCCATAAGCAGCTTGTGTCAACGTTTGTAGAAAATAACCAGTGCCCTGTAACTGCACAGTGTTCCACCACAGTTCTCCCTCAATTCGGCTGCGTAGATCTGTAATCGTTCACCCAGAACTTGAGCTCCAACTTGTCTATCAGTTTGCTTTGCAGTTTCAGAAGTGGTTGTGCCATCTCAATACACGTTTCTGTGTAATCACGAAGGTATTAATGATAATCTGTAAAATGTTGATTATTTTCATTAATTATGTGGAAGAGACCACCTTGGTTTTAACTGAATCAGAAGCTCAGGCACAACTGGAGGTCAGGGGAAAGTCTCACGGAGGATCCACATTTCGAGAATCTAGTTACGAATACACTGCAGGAAAAGTAAGTCTGGTGAGCCTCAAAGATACTTGCCTTTGTTCCTTCTGTTTACTTTTCTACATTATATTTTTGAGACCACAGTTCAGTTAAGATTAGTGCACATGCCCGATTTTACCACTGATAACTCTACTGAAAGAAATCTACCCCTGAAGTTAGACATGCACATCATGCATATCTTTGTAGATATGGCAGTAAATATTATAGGAATAAAAGGCAGAGGATAAGAAGTCTTAAAAATCTGTGAAGTACATACTGGTTTAAGCTACAATAATGTCTTTAAAATGGGCTTCATCACATTTGAAAGTGTCCAGAGAACAGCAATAGAAAAGAAATAAAGTTTTTAAAAAAATTACATAAGGAGGAGTTCAAGAGAATTATTTCATCCTGGAAAGGTGACTACTGAGAGTATGACAACAGCCTACAGATGTGTATATCTTTTGTTAAATAAAGATGCACGTCAGAGAGAGAAGATAGAAAATAATGGGCTTTGTTTGCAGCTACAAAATTCTTGGTTAGATTTTCAGGCAGTCTTGCTACTTCAGGTGTTTTTTGGATATCTAAGATATTTCAGATAGCCAGGGTACCTCAGGAGGTTATGTAATTGCTATCACTGAACAGGTTTGTGATACACCCAGATGTGCCTGACAGATGTTCCTTAATCTAGGTTACCCCTGGAGTTTCCCTTTTCCTCCTACATTTCTACATGGTGTCGCTACATTATTTCTTTATCTAAAGATGCTTTGAGAGCCACAGTTCCTCATAAAATAAATACTTATGGGGAAAAATATTAAAGCCAGCTGGTGAGTGTGAAATTCAGAACAAGTTTATCATAATATGTAAATGAAAGGCTAATTCCATGTCTCACAGACAGTAGAGGGAAAATCAAGAAGGAATATCTCCCAGAGCAAGTAAATGCACTATGAGGTGTTTGCAGGAGGATTTAAAAACAGAGCATTTATTTATTTGAGAGGAAAGATGGACACAAGTCCCAGAAGATTCGAAGAACAATCCAAACTAAATAAACTATCCACACTATCTAAATTACATTTGCCATATTCTAAGAACAATAACCACAATAAAGCTACTGAACAACAGATGTCCCTAGATTGTAAGTTAATAGAATATGAACTCACCTTGTAGTGAAACTATTATAATCCCTTTGATCCCTATTAGAGGTTATAACAGAATTAAAAAAAAATCTTAATCTCAGTACTAATAATTTGAAAATTATTTTTCAAATATATGTAGTAGGTCTGCAGCTTTAAAAATCATAATCATATTTTCATTTCTAGATTGATGGAGGAAATATATGCACCCTTCCTAAAAACTACTGCTCACAGCCATCAGTATGGTAGGTATTTTTTTTACTAATTTATTAATTTTTTTATTATTTTAAGTCATACCCCATTAAGACAGTGTAAAGCATCTGCATCTATTAACATGCTGGCAAGATCAACTCATACATTACGCTGTAAAAGCTACAGTTTTGCTTTTGCAACTAGCAGTAGCTTTCTCTAGTTGCATAATTTGCAGTTAATTCCACTTTTGGACATTCACTCTTTTCCCACCATTACCTCTTTTCCATTAAAATCATTGTGGGAGAGTGTGTTTCTAGCCAAGCAACTTGAAAGAGTTTCAGAAGTTTTGCCTTGTAAGTACTTCACCAGAACAGTACCTGTTTTCCCTCTGAGGAGTTCTGGATGTGGCAGTAGTCCCAGCATAAGAACTGTGTTGTGTAACCCCACTTTAACTCGGTCTTCTAGGCAGTTTTCTACAACAATAGGATAGATTTTGCACTAAAATGGTCTGAAACACAGAACCCATTTAAAATAAACAGGTGAACACTCAGAGAATATGCAACCGCAGTAAACCAGGGAGCTGAAGACAGCACTAATCATGCATATGCCACTCACTCCAGGAGACACTAAACCACAGAACTTGAGCAGAATATGCAAGGCAGCAATACAGGACAGTGTGCTGTGTTACGACTGTAATATTACGAAGTAGAGCTGTCTTGTCTTTCATTGCAGCCAGAGCAGCTATGCTCCTTCACATCTGTAGGATCTCTGGAGGAGTATTCTTTACGTAACTATTTACAGCCAGCTTGGCGTGGTAAAAGTTATCTTGTTCCCTAATGAACCCTGTGATGTAACGGCTACCTGTACACATTTATATATATGTTCTCTAGTTATTAACTCACCTGGTGTGGCATGTAAAACAGCCGCAGACCTTCAGATCTCATTATTGGCAATCCTCAACAAATCTTTAATATTAGTCAAACATTCTACGATTACCAGCTATCAAGTTTATATGTGCAGCTTGTACAATCACAGTAAAGCCAACTTAAGGCAAAAATTCTAGCTATCCATTGTGCTAAGTCTCCCAAGGAATGTGATGCTCTGATGTCTGGATAGACTTTGTTGTTTTTCAGGATAGCACTTAACAATGGAAAGTCTGAGACATTTTCTCCCAGTATTCACATGTAAATATTTATTAACATACAAAAAGAAAAACAAAAATTACAGGAAAGCCTCAAAGCACATAATTAACTCTGAATTTACTGTCTGCTTTTAAAAAAAAAAGTGGAATGCATGTGCCATTTGAGACAGGAGTCCTAACCAAGGAGTGCCTAAGGGACACCTTGGACACCTTCATTACTACTTAACCTTCTTGTATTTCACTAGAAAGTGCCATCAGTGTTTTACAAACAAAAGGAAAGCCATACCACCCTGAAGGATTTCTAGAGCAGGTTAGAGGCAACAGCTGAGTATAACAGAAAGAAATAAATTAAGAAACCACAAAGAAGCAATGTATTCATGATGAAAATGGCCAAACTTCTTGGATGTAACAAAGATTTAAAGGGGAATAATAATGCTGTTCTGCAACTCTGTATAAAGAGCGCCTTCCTTGTACTAAAGGAGATGTGAGTGGATTGGCATCCACAGAAGCATAAATTTTACGTAGCGATGGACCAGTAATAGGCCCGAGGACAAATGGGCCTAAAAGGCTGACATACTGTAGAGTTTGCCAGAAGTGAATAACCGGCAGCAGAAGGGTCACAAAATAGGTTATTAAACAACCCTGTTTTAACGTTCAAAAATATTAATAGATAATAGGTATTTCTACGAAGTTTGTTAGAAGGAGTAGAAAAGCAGAGCCCGTAACAGATGCAGGCTCAGGTATGCTATTACAACACTATTATACAGTAATAATAACACTACAGTAACCCGTCAGTGCAGGTACAAGTTTGTTTTTCTAGGTAAACTGTAGGAAAAAAGAATACACTGAACAACCATTTCCAACTTGTGTTAAATTGCTAAATACAGGAAGCAAGTGTTTATGAATGTGAATGAATACATGTGGGCTACCACAACCTGGAATATATAATTAAACTATTCGCTTCTCTTTGCTGTGCCAGATCATAATTGTGTGGTTGTCTTTGACATTGAAATTAGTTATTGAGAGAGTACGTGCCACTGAGGTTGCTGCTTACTGACTCGCTTGGCATCCTTAGATGCTAAGAATCGGAGTTGGAGGTCAAACATGCAAACTGCAGCACGTTAAATAATCAACATTACGAGTGAACTCCAAAATTCATTCTGCAAGAGGTGGATGAAGCTGAAATAAGAGTTTCCTGGAGTTGAAGGGAAAAAGAGAAAGGAAGAGTGAAGGAAAGAAACCCACAAACATTTGACAGAACAGCAGAGGTTTTTACATAGTGAAAGGTTTAGGGTGTCACCCAAACTGGTGGCGGGATTTACATTGCCTGATCTCATTTTCCTCTCAAATATGATCACAGGCTTCTTTGAGGTAACAGAGGTCCAGTAGTATCACGACAGAATTCCCAGGAATAATGATGAGTGTAGCAGCCACAACATAAAACCTCCTTCCAATCCACGTAAACCCACCAAACTGTAAAGAAGGGAGAAGTTGTGCCATCAGCACTTGCCAACCAAAACACATCTGTGTGACTTGGAAGATAAATATTTTCGCCTACTTCTACAATCTTCCACCATGTATATTTATCAGACATCTTAGCAGCGACTGGAAACCACACAGTTCTTTAAATTTAAACAATGACGTTTGTCCTAGCCTGTCTGTCTGCTGAGTTTGCAAAATCGTTTTATGTAACTCATCAGTTTGGACTTTTGTTATTTCAAACAAGTTGGAGCACATGCCTCTTCACAGTAGGAGTGCTTCAGGTTTAGTTAACTTTTGGTATGTAATGGGATCACAGGTATAAACTAAACCTATCAATAATTTAGAGCATGTGTTATTCTGGTGTGATAATTTGTCTCCAAATCCACAGTCACACTGTCCTCTCAGTCTAGACCTCCCAGCGGGGTCATACTAATTGTACTTTGTTAACTTCACTTAGTTATTTCTAAATCCAATTCAAACTTCCCCTCCTCTTTGCATGAACTCAGACAAAGTTCAGTTGAAGCTTTCTTTGTGTCCTAATAACATCAGTATTCAGAGTCAACGGTTACATGATCATCTTACCAGGAATTCTGTTTTCTTAGAATTATTCTCACTTTTTAACAGCCCGGGCTGTGTCTGGCTTGGAAGTATGTGAACATTATTTTTGACACACAGTGTAATAAATACCGTACTGTATGTTTTACGTAACTGTTTGACGAGGTAATGCATCTATCTGATTGTAGGCATTTCACTTTGCCCACGGAACACCTTCAGCTGAGACTGTACAGATCGGCTCGTCAGAAGGTTTGCAAGGAAGAAAAGCTGAAAGACACCGTTGAAATGTCAGCAACGTCAGCAGAAGATTTCAGTGCAGCCTAAACATCGCACAAAAAGCCATACAGTTAGTCAGGATTTCTGCCTTTTCTGACTGTCCTCAAACTCATCCTCTGAAAAGGTCTTTTCAACCTGGGAAGTTACTTCTTTGGAATTTTAAATGCGTTCTAAATTCCCATGCTTTTCCTGAAAAGGGGGGCAGATTTGAACTTCACAGACTGTGAGAACAGAGCCTATAGGTAACTTATTAATGAAGCAGCTTCAGTTTAAAAGAGAAATGAAAACTTCTCTCAATCTTTGGTTTCACCCACCATACGACAAATGAAATTGTCATTGAATGTTGTACAAAAAGATATTTAAATCAGAACAAGCTAGCAAATCCCCGGTGCGGACAGCACTCCACGTGATTTACTGCTTCACGCTTGACAGAAACCTCGTGAATCGACTGCAACGGATAAATAATCCAGCTCTACCTGTAGACTTTCCGTAGCAGGTTCAGATCCTTGTCCTTCCTACACTTCTGTGTACCGTAGTAAGTTGTCCTGAGAACTACCTGCCTTAAGTCCCACGTTTTTCAATGCACTAGGAAAAGGTAAAGCACTACTAAGAACTGTGACCATCAGGAGAGCATGAGGAACCAGAGAAATAGAAACTGGGTGCAGTTTAGAGCTGTGCTGTAATGCTGCTGAAATTGACACCTGAATGTCACTGTGCCGTCTCCAAGGCCATCTTAATGAGTAACAATGATGTCCTTCAAGCATCAATCTCTTCACAGACTGACAGTGGCTGGTTTGCCATGAGGATGGGGAGCACAGACACACGTTTTAGTACTGTAGCCAATAAGAAACATAAACAAAGAAAGGGACAATTAAAAAATGACAATTCCCCTAAAAGATTAAGGGCCCTCAGTATGGAACTCAGCCTAAGGAGGTGGCCAGGGAGCAGAGTAAAAGCTTTTCTTTCAGAAGGAAACCTGAATTATATCCAAGAAAATCACACCTCCTCCATCCACAGACTTCCAAGAAATAATGTACTTAACCCCAAACTTCACCTGCCCCTGCCATAGCTCATGGTCTGACACAGAGTTTTGCCACACCTACCTATGTTATTTTGGCCCCAGTTTAGCGAGAGCCCTACAGCAAACAAGACCTTTCTGGGTCATCATCTGGCCTTCACTGTTCATCTGCGAGTCACCTTGCTGCTGCTAGGAAACGTGATGCTGTGCAAGCACGCTCCCTTAGGGATAAAGGCAGCATCTCAGGAAGGTATGAATACAGCAGTGCAAGGGCAGAAAGCGAAGTTATCTTCATTTGTACCATTTTCAGGGCAAACACAGAGCTCTCAGCCATGTTCTTTCCGCAGTGGGATCCCGCTATCCATTTGTGCAAGAGAAGCACTGGCCGACAAAAGCATCTGATAAAGCATGTATGGACCCGACTGCACTCTGAGAGCTGGGTCCCACATTCTCTGGATCCAGGCTGCAGGGCGGCGCGAGCCCACCCTGTTCTCTGCTCATGGTGAAGCGTTACCACTGCGGTCTGCAGTGCTGCTTCAAACAGACACCTGCCTGACAAAATACAGCGCTGTTTTGTGACTGGATAATTTAGTTTCCTAGAGGGTTGGGGTTACAGACTAATTCTGGGGCGGTCTATTGCAGCTGTTGGGTGAGGAGCACTGCTGGATTGTGGGAGTCACAAGGGTCGGACACAACGAAAGCCCCAAGAACCAGCAGTGTTTCTCAACAACCGACCTCCGTCTGGAGAGCAGAACGGACTGACCACATTCCAGTACAGATGCTGCCATGTGCAGCAGCAACTGTTTTGTCGTGAGTAAATGCATACCAGCCTGCCACTCACAGCAAGAGTCTGGAGTAATAGCAGGCAGTAATTACTGCGGTAATCATATCAAAGTGATTAAATCTAACGCTTGAATACCAACATGCTATTACTGAAGCATGGAGTCATTCTTACCTTGTAAAATTATTATGCTTTACTTGAAGCTGAAAGTACTTCATCCCACACAGACCCATTAATTAGAAGAGTAAGATCATCATAGCCAAGATTTACTGCTTAAGAACTAGAGCGCTGGCCTAAACCCAGCTACCAGTAGTGGCACAATTACAAAAATCAGCATTACTGTTGAGCCATTTCTGCATTTCGTAGGGATTTTTTTTCCCAAGTTTACAAAGTGTAGAGAAGCAATGCATAGATCATGTCAGAGAGAATTATGCAGAGGGCACTGGCTGACTTGCTCAGCTATCCCCTCATCACAGACCCCTCCCATTGCGCTAAACTGCCATTTTTCTACTAACTGTTGCCACAAGAGCTGATCCGAACTACTGTCGGAAGTAAATAATCCTTTAAAACCGGGAAAAGGAAAATCAGCACCAGAACGCTGCCCATCAATCTCTTCCATATAAGCCACTCAAGCACTGTCATGGCTGGTCCCAGTCTGTGAGGCAGAAGACTCTGAACAAGATGCTGTGTGGTGCGGCTCAGAGACAAAAAGCTTAAAATTAACCAGATCAGTTCCATTTTCAAAATTACCCGACACTGACACAGACCCAAACCAACATGTCTGTTTTCACAATCTGTGAATTTATGCCAATAAGAACCAGAGTATCTTTCTGAAGCACGTTTGCCCTGAACCAGGCTAGCTCTACCACACATGCTCCTTCCAGCATGGTGAAGATTCATACCAACAGAAAAAGATCAATGTCATTTCACAGGTTGCTCCTAAAGGTCTACGAATTTTAACCAAAAAACCCCACCTCGTAATAGAATACCAAGTAGCATAACGGTTACAATGCTATGCAGATGATGTATAAAACCACCACCACCTCTCCTCAAGCTTTCTAGAAAATGTACTGAAGTCTTCCTGAAGAAAAAAGCCCCAAACCCAGGACACCTCCGCTTCCAACTCACCCGACGACAAATCAAACCACTTCTGGAGTCAAAACCACCTCTGCAGCGACACTGCACTGCTCAGCACTGACAATGGTTTTATGGCTTGGTGAATAAATAGAATATAAGTGACAAGGGAAACAGCTTTTATTTCAGCAACTTCCAACAGTAGCAAGAAAACCAGGAGAACGGATCACAGAATTTGTATTTAATAATGCTTTCCTTGAGTTTACTTTAGAGACAGAGTCCCTCTTTCTCCTTGTCTTCAAACTTCAAAATATTTCCAATTTGTTAGGATTTTAGGACAGGTTAAGTATAAATTAGTTCCCAGCTTAAAAATAACATGTAAAGTGCTCCTATCAGGATTTGTTCAGCAAAATGAATGACTTTTATTTAAGCATTCTAAAAACCAGTATTTTGTCAAGCAGACACAATAACCAGATAAATAATACTTCAAACATCAGTACAAACCTCATTTACAAAACCTTTCCAGAATTATTCTGAAAAAGGGTCTCCCGCTGATAAAAATAAGTTCTATTAATTACCCTGAAAACCAGACAGGTATAACCAGGATCCAGTCACCGGATAATATCTTTCCTGTGGTAAGATGTAGCTCCTTTTTCCCTTTCACATCCACCCACAAGAGCACATATATCGCTAAGTAAATACGTGGCTATGCAGATGCGTATCCTTTCACATCCACCCACGAGAGCACATATATCGCTAAATACGTGGCTATGCAGATGCGTATAAAAAAAAGTGTCTTTAAGGACCTGTCAGAAATCTCAACTCCGTATTTTTAGTTATGGAAACAGGTTCGCAGATCCACAGTTTTAACAAAACGCACACACGACGGCCATCACTTCCGGAAGCGTTTAAATAGCGGATGGATGTGTTTATTTGAAGATGCCTTACTCCGTGAAGAGTGGTATTCCATGTAAACGGTATCATCTGCTCCTGACATCGAGCTCATTGTGCCCGTACGACGCGACACCTGCAAGTACAGGGAAAAAAACCACGTGCTTAGTGTGCGGGGTGACACAGACCAACTCTAACCTGCTGGGTACTGGGCAGCGACTGTTCGTTTACTGATCTTCATGCCAAAAACCTCCCAAGTTTATTGTCTTCGGAAGAATCTCTACAAAGAAAGTCACTCCCTGACACTCACCGTAAGTCCACAAACATCTGTAAGGTGTAGTACGTACAGATACCTTAAACAGGAATTCCTAGTGCCTTTCAGCACAATACCATTTAGCTAAAAATCCACCCTAAAAAATTAATTACCACACTGTACCTTAACTGTAACTTATTTATCAGTAAATGTTTCAGGCTATTGATTTTTCTTCTATCTGTTGCTGAAAATTGTCAAACTACTCCCTGCAATCACAGTACTTCTCTGACCCTCCTGCTTCTGTGCATCTTAAGAATGTCCTAAGCATTTTCACTGCTTGTGACTTAGCAGATTTACTTCAGAATCTGTAGCAACAGAACCATCACTTTCTCCCTCAAATATGACGAAGGACATGAATTCCATGTTGAAGTTCTTTCTAGTGCCCAATGAGTGAATTACTCAAATAGCTAAGTACTTAAAAAATAAACCTGTTCTCGGTGCTTCACAAAGACACTAGGGCATCAGTGATGGCATCACGTTCAGAATTACAATGGAATGCTCCAGTTCTATCGCTATTGTGGTCATCCTTTTCAAAACATTCTTCATTACCTGAGCTGACTTTGAACCATATTCTCCAGCGACTACTTCCTCTTCGGCATCCAGGTCAGATGCTTGCAGGACTTTCTGGAGAAGCTGCTGCTGCTCTTCTTTGGATGAGAATGAAAGTTGTTCTTCTTCCATGCCGGCAAGCTTCGTTATGACCTACGAAACAGCACAGTACAAGGTGAGGGCTCCTCCTCATCGGTGTTAGCAATTCAAAACCAAGACAAGGATGTCTGATTCCATACCCTGTTGGAGCTGCCTTCAGCTTTTACTAATGGGCTGAACGGCTTAACACTATGGATAACACAGATACATATAAAACCTTGCTAAATGGTGTACATATATATATACACACCCCTGTCCCTTGAGATATTCTAGCTAGAAATGCAAAATACAAGCCTTCGGGGGAGGAATGAAAGCTCTGGACAGAGAATGTCAGCCACTGTCCATACCACCTTGATCAAGAACCTGCCCAAAGCATGAACAGCTCAGATGCACAGTCAGCTTACTGCAAGGTTAGCTTCAGGCTGTGGGCTCTAGATTTGCTGAGTATAAGAACTAGCTCTTTATATTTAACAAAAATAATCCACTAGCTTTCTGGACACTACGAATTTTAGCATAAACATTGAGGAATACGGGAAAAAAAACCCCTAACAAATGGAGATGTACACTCAGTTGTTGAGACGGCACAGCAACCTGCACTGCAAGCCTCAGCAGCAGAGGAGGACTCTTCCAACGTCCGTGTACTTAGACACAGGGTGATTTCCCCGTTACCCTCTGCGAGACTCTTATTAGTATCCCATTTGATATTCAGGGATGCAGGGCACATGCCATCTACTGGCAATGCAGTGCCATGTCCTCCATCAGCTGGAAAACCTCTTCTGGAGAACTGGAAAGGTCTCAAGTTTCTGTTAGCAAGCTTTACAATACGCAGCTTGCTTTCTCAATTAGAGGTATTTTGGAAATTTCATAAGAACTTTTCCTGCAGTTAAATTCATTCTGCTAAACATATGCTTCTACATGAGAAACTCAGTTTTCCCCCTATGCTTCCAACTTGAAGAAGTTTTGAGAAAGACAGTCTAATTCAGCCACTTCCCTTGATTATAAAGTGTTTCCCCTCCCCATCTTCCTCTTTCAGCTTATCTCTTGAGTCGATACCACTGGAAACTAATTACCTCAGTAATCTGGGCTGCATCTGATCACAAAGACTGATAAAAAATACAGATACAGTTTAAGGTAAAACAAATCCACATTAGAACGAATAATCAGTGTTGTGGGCTGTTGTCAACTGCAATTTCTCATTTGAAAAGGAATGTCTTTCGGAGAAGTGTCCTAGCTTTAACGGGAAAGCAACCGGTCCTACTGCACGGCTAAAGGCACACTACAGCCCCCCTTCTTGTTCCGTTAGAAGGGCATGTGCTATGACTGTTTCAAAACCAGAGCAGTCAAGAAAAGCGATTTTAAATTGCATTAGCCTGCTTCCAGTTGGGGTTGCAAAACAGTGCTACCATGATTCACAGGATGGAAAGAACGCCCACTGCACAGTCATTTTTTTAAGCTGTTCAACAGATGTCAAGTTTAAAGTTATGCCCAATTCTTTCACATAGTCAGTCCTTCTGCTATTGGTTTAAAATTTAATGTATCCTACGTATAGCTTCGAGATAAACCACAATACCGTAAATAACTATATGGTTATCAAACCAGAAAAATCCACCAGGAGTAAACTCCAAGCAGTAAATCAGATGACAGGGGTCCTGCTTAAGAAGCAATGACAAAATATGTGATTTAGGAAAAAATATTACTCCAGTCCTCTTCTTGATGAAAGGCAGATAATGGTGCGAGAGATGGTGAGAAGGATGCAAGTCCTAGCAAAATAAGTGGAAACTGTTACCCTTTTAACGGAGTAATGATTTTTTAGTAATTTAGGAACAAAAATTCTGAAGGAGAGGATATCAGCACTGAAATAATTACCTAAAGATGAGGTAGAGTCTCCATGTTTGGAAGAATAAGGCAGCAAACATCTGCTGGGAATGACATACACACATTTGGTACTGCCTTGGAATGAAGAAACACAATGGATGCTTTCATGGAAGTTTTTTCCAGCCCTATGATTCTTTGATGCCAGCTCTGACTAAGGCTTAAAGTTTGGAAAATGGAAGAAAACAGATATTCTAACATTTTGTTCCTAAACTGCAAATAAAGAACCTCCCAGTAACAGCCAACTAAAATGTTGCTCCAGATACTTCGCTGCCACTGGCACTGCTTTTTTTCCCCATATCACATCAAAGCTTGTAGGACTAGATCTTCCTTGCAAAACAAAATACCTCTTTTTAACCTCCTCCTTAGTTCTAAAATCCAAGGCATTCAAATGTAAGTGAAGGGATTTCTCCAACCTTCTTGGCTATAGCCACACAGGTGCATTCGCTGCAACCACCTGCAGCCTAGTACTGACCTACTCTTTTGCCAAAATACATTCACTGCAGAGCAAACCCAGGTTTCACCTATAAAGACGGACACGCCTGTTTCAGGGTAAGGACCCTCCTGAAGCTCCCTTTAATGGGCCACTGATTACAAAGCCATTAATTACTTCAGCAAAGCTGCAGTTCAGAGGTTTTACCCACAGGGATGTCCCATACCACACGTAAGCCTTACGAGGAGAAGCTCTGAAGTAGCTAGGCTCGAGTGCAGCCCAGCAGAGGCTGCTTGCCCCGGCACCTCCTGCAAACCTGCATGATTCTGACAATGCCACAAGCTTCAGCTGTTCCCTAAAGGCAGCTGTGGGAGCCTTATCTTTCATTCTCAGCAATGTTTGTTATTGGGGGGGGGGGAAGGCTTCTCATCAGGGCAATGAACCCCCATTTCTAAACTTTTTACCTAAAAGCAAGAGCTATCATGGCACTCTGCTGCCTTTAACAACTCCATAGGTGAGCATATGGGGCACCCCATGGATTAAACAAAAATGAGCTACACCATGGAATCTGTAAAAGAGAGGAGCTTTGGCGGAACGAGATTTTATAGCTGGAAGAAGACGACGCGCAGAGATACACAACAAACTGCAGTACGGGGGGTGAGCAACTTCCAAGCGTGTCTGGAGAAATGAGACAGCACTCCGTCCTTTACAAAAGGGAAACTTCTGACTTGCAAGTCATGGCTGTTAGGCCGTCAGCACTGAAAATGTTCTCCGTTTTGAGGAGTGGTTTAGTTGTGGGGAGGAAGATTTCTGCTCTGCAGTAAGAGTCTCTTCCTGCAATAAACTCTGTCATTTCTCAATCAATTAACATTCAACCCAG
The DNA here is from genome assembly GCF_000690775.1 of Eurypyga helias. Classification (NCBI taxonomy): domain Eukaryota; kingdom Metazoa; phylum Chordata; class Aves; order Eurypygiformes; family Eurypygidae; genus Eurypyga; species Eurypyga helias. The sequence continues at coordinate 14,184 of NW_010224376.1, forward strand.
TGATTTTGGTGATACGCTTCATTCCCTGCAGAGAAAATCGCAAGAGGAAAGTCAAGGTGTTGGTGGAAGGTAAATAAGCACAGCCTGAAGACCTCCAGTAGCCAGAACATTAGCTTCTGCTAACACAGAGCCACCGTATCAACATGCGTGCGTCCACTGCAGGCTCTGGACAGCACTGTGGAAATGGTGCGCAGGAGTAGTGTGTGGACAAAGATCCCTGACAAGTATTTCTTTTGGGATGGGTTGCCAGACGCTTCGGACACCTAACTTTATGATTCCCAGAGTCAGATGTATGAACAGAGGACGGATGGATCCTGCCCACTGCATGTTCTCCTTAGCCAGAAGGAAAAGGTTTTTCTCCCCATAGTGAAATACCGGTCTGCGACTGGAGTTCTCTGGAAATCATTTGTGACTTGTGATGTTTGGGAGGTTTTCTGAATTGCTGCTGGCCACTAGGACACAAACACCTACCGACAATGCTTTATGCACAACCAGAACAATAATGTGTAACTGGAGGCCTGCTTGGGTGGAAGCTGAACAGCATGAGCAGAAACCAACAATGCAAGTCACATACTGCTTCGCTCCCCAGCGGGTGCTTGGCTTGATGTTAGAATACTCACCTCTCTAGAAGCAGCACTAAGCTACTTGTATCTACCCTCACAGTAACACAGATGATGAAACAATACTGGAACAGTTCTTGCTGGCGAGCAAAATCTTCACTAATACATTCCACAACCGGAATTCTCAAATATTTGACCTAATACCAGATGAAAGAATATTTAAGTTCTCATTATTATACCTACGGCCAAAGAATGTAAGGGACAGGTTACCTTGAAGCTATAACCTTGGTCTACCAGAAACCGTTGTCGTTTCGTTGAATATGCCATTTCCTGAGTGTCTTGGGACACAAGAGAATAAAAAAAGGCATTGTATTCCTCTGCAACCATGCCTAGGAGACAAAGACACTGAGTGATTACTTCCATCTGGAACACTGCAGCCAAGAACAAAAAAGGAGTGAACAGTGAAAAGAGGTGTTTAAATATGTGGTCTCTCCACAAAACCCCTTTGCAAAGTTTAGCTGCACCCAGACCATACATAAACCGATGGACAAAGTGCACAGCATGCAAATTCCTACTCTTGCTCCGAGTAACTTGAAAATGGGTGAAAAGGAAAAAATGGAAAAGGCAGTTTATACTACAATCACACCAGTGCTCTCAGACGAACATGCTGCTTCATGAATCTAGGCAAGGTGAAAGACAAAATTACTTTTAAGTCTATTATGTAAAGAAGTAAAAAGTCAAGAGCAAGGATTGCGACACACGTCAGAAGAGTTCAATAGAAAAAGACAAAGGAAAAGTTTTATCAGTGTGAACCCGTGTTTGCAGAGTTTCTGCACTAAAAAAGGCAACACAAAGGTATTTAGCTAATATGTCACAGGACTGGTTTGAAGCCCAGGATACACCAGGCTGCATGTAATTTATTTCAAACTGACAGTCCTTAAGATCTATTACCCAAACAACGTCAGCTTCTCTTTTAAAACCCAAGGTTTCACTAAGACTTTGCTAACACACTAACATGGGGTTTGTATGCGTTTTCAAACAAAGTCTCACCTGTAACAAGCACAAAACGCACACAAAATAACCAGATCTTAAGTGCAAGTGTAATGTGTTTTAACCACCATGTTTCTGAACAAAAGGCTCCTTGGTTATGTTTTGCAAAAACACAACTGGTTGGAAATGAAATCCCATTTTAAAAATAATCTGCAGCATCAAAACTATGCTTTCTAGAGACTTGCTTTTTAGAATAATACTGTGACTTTTTAAAAAATGATTTCGTGCTGAGGAAATTACTGAGGAGTGAAAAAGTGAAAGAACCACCCCAGAACAAGAAGTTCTCTTCCTTCAGCTTTTTCTGTCCTTTGGACGTTCTCCCAACTTTACTGACCCAGAAAATGCTTCATTTTCATTCACTGGCATAGGCACCCATTCCCTTCGACTAAAACACAGATCCAAGGACAGTATGAAGAAGTATCATGAACATCCCGTTTCTCTGCAGCTCTGTGGCACTGTCACCTAAGGCCCAGAGCCCAACGGTCACCTCATTTACCTTTTTTGGCTCTCAGCACTCGTCCCAGCCTCTGAGCCTCCTGTCTTCGAGACCCACCATGGGACGATATCTGAATGAGGACATTGGCTTCCGGCAGATCGAAGGATGTGTCGCCAACCTGTAAGAGAGAGGCAGTCCCTGAGCAGCATCTTCTTGCCATACGTGAAAGACTCAATACAGAGTACGTCTTTGTGAGCTGCCATACAAAGATGTCAGATGCACAACGTGCATGTGGAACTCACTCTGAAGATGGGTACAGTGACACACTGATTGTCCTCACTTACCTTGGAAATGAAAATAGTGTTGATTTTTGGATTGTGCTTGAAGTTCTGTAGAATCTGCATTCTTTCTCCTTGTGCAGTAGGACCATATATATAGGGTCTGAAAAGAATAGAACGTGTACAAATTAAACCAATTCAGGACTTCTCCATCATTTCTTACGAGGCACGGAGATACTATGGCAGGGAGCGCAGTACACATCTGAATGGATACAGAACCAAACCAGGTTTTGGTACAGCTTCCAGTTGGCTTTCAGCTTGTTTATGCCAGCTACCCCGTTGTTGGTGGAACCCTCTGCAGCAGCCCCGTCTGCCAGAAGTAAATTCTGACAGTTATAAATGTTTTGCAATTACGTGCACCAACGAAGCTGTAGATCAACAGAAAAAGCATTTGCTAAGCCTACATGAAAGCCTGAAGGCAGCTGTTAAAATAAGAGACTTTTTTTTTCCTCAAATCTACTGAGTTAGCACATTGACAGCTGCAACCTTTGCTTCCTGTTTAAACCCTTGAAAATCCAGGCTCCTCTATCAACGACATACTGAGTGTCACAAGCTGGATGTTGCCCTGGGAGAATTATTTCTGCTTTTGAAGCTAACCTCTTGCCCCTCACAGTACCTTCTTAGACCTTCTGTAACAAAGTCCCAAATGTTCCGCGGCCACGAGCAGCTTGCCGTGGTGTTTCACGCAGGAGTGCACAGCAACTGCTTTTTCATCTGCTGCACTACCCTTCCCAATGCCCACTGACAAGCAACTCCAAATAACAGCAGTCAAGTTCCACAATTTCTGGTTTGTTCACACTTCCATACAGTATGTCCAACACAAGGAACCAACCTCAAATGTTTCATTTACCTTTTAATCCTGCAAACACGTGGGTTGTAGCTGAATATAAACACACAGTACTAGGGCTTCCTATTTGTATCAACCAATTCCTGTTGGCTCCTCTTGCTTTCCTTATTGTAAACATTATTCTCGTTTTTCTTTAGCAAACAATACTAGTCACCTCTAATCTAATTCTTCTAGTGTATGTAACCAGATTTTTAGAGAAACACAGCTGAAAAGTGAAAGTGGCGAATGAGTCAACTCTGACACAATACCATTATTATTCAAATAGTAACGTTCAGTAGTATCTTTAAGCCTTATTTGAAATTTCATCTAATATTTAAACTGTCACAATTTTAATCCCCAACAAAACTTAAATGGAGGATTTAAACAAAAGTTAAAGCATTTGTAAGCCTTTTGTTCCTTAGAACCACCAAGAAGGGATTCCGGGTTTAGAATACCCTAGAACTCCTGGCTATCAATCCTCCGCTTCACACCTTCCTCCCTCCCCAATCCTACCTGACAAAAAGACTGATTAACACCTATCCAAGTCTCTTCCTGAACCCGGAACACCCAATGCTAGGTTGATTTTGATTTTTGCCTAAAATGATCCCTTTCTTAATGCAAAAAGACCTTTGAGGTATTTGCAGAGATAGATCCCTCCCCCATTCATTGATGTAACTGTCAAAACCATACAGGCATCGTCCTTCAGAAACTTGTTTAAACATGTTAATCACGCCAGTAAAACAGAGTACACGAGCTCCACGACACTGGATGACAGATTCGTGACAGAGGAAAAGCTGGCCAAGCAACTTCGGGTTCTTTATCCCCCAAAATTATAGTCAAAATAATTCCTGTCATGTGGATGGGCTTTCCCTGCCAGTAACAAGGGGAGTGGGTGGGTGAGGGAGGAGCCGGCAGAGACAGCCATCTCCCCCTCCACCCATAAGCCCCCCCACCAGGTGGTGGGAAGTGCAGGGGGAACTGTCCTGGGGAGCAGCGCGGCCAGCCCTGCGCACTACCCCAGCCAGCCTCAGCCACTACCCCCAACCCTGGCTGCCCTGCCCTCCTTACACATGTAACGCCCGCCCCTCCCAAGCCACCAGCTCCCTGGTTTTCAGCATGCCACAGCGAACCCTGACAGGAAACCCTCTGGTAAGACTCCCTCACCTCCGTCCAGCAGCGCAAGCCTCCTTTCTCTCCAACACCGACAGCCGTGCAAGCAGGAGCTCCGTACATGGTGTGAGGAACGGAGAATTCACTCAGGAACATGAAAAGCAGTCACCTAATATTCCAACTGGTTTTCCTGCCATGCTTCTGCAGCTTCCACGCCACTTAACAACTGCTGTGCTACACAGCAAACGCCCCCCCAGCATCGCCTTTGCTAAAGGCTTTTCTGTGGTGCACTGCACGCTGCTTGAGACATTCCAGAGGCATCATTACAGCTAATCTCTGTCCAGACAGATTAGAACAATGATGAAAGAGACCACGGGTGTTGGAATTCATCCAGCACCACGAGCTCTGCTTACTGTTTGATGTCACAGCAAGCCAGCACCACATGGCTGTTCAACTACAGTCAGACCTGACCAGGAATTTGGGGAAGTATAAGGCTTGTTTGTGGTTTTGCTAAGAAGTACTGCTGAAATGCCTCGACATGAAATCACACACAGTCAACATGCCTCCAGCTTTCAGCAAGCAAGGCGCTATCTGGGCTTGTCAAAGATTCTGTGCTTATGTCCCCAGTAACCATGCCATGCCTGATCCTGGCAAACACTCTCCCTGATCATCCCTCCCCAAACCCTACAAACACGCTGGCGCTAACCCCTCACCGAACTCTATTTCCACAGCCTTCCACAGCGGCACTCACGGGAGCAGTACCTGTTTGTTAATTAAAGGATTACAGTAGTTCTAGGCAGCACACTGGTACAGCACAAATCCCAAAAAGTTTGTCTTACTTTTTTTAGACAAGATTAAGACCTTTTAAGGACATGAGGAGGAACACCCTGGGTCTCAAAAGATCCTAGAAGATCCAGAGAGTGGGTATTTGAAAACCTTGGTCTCAGTAGGGGAAGCTGGCATCCGTTAAAGAAAGAGTTCTAGTGTTTTTTTTAAAAGCCCCTCATTTTTCTAATGGCTTTTAATAATAGTAAAGTGGATGGAGAAATACTAACAGTCTGCCACAGAAATCTTGGATGAAAACTCCTCTGAAAGTACTAAATAGAGATTCTTTTCCAACAATTCTACACCATAATAATGTTGCAGTGCCAAAAAAATCCCCTCCCGAGCTCCTTTTTACATAGGAGGATTGGAGTTAAATCAAAGTGTTACAAGAAGTAGCTAAAGACTACTGAAAGCTGCGAGATGACAAGGCAGTTTTCCAGGAAGGAGTAAACCAATGGCGACGTGGCTGTGAACACTTACTTCCCAAGTCTGATGGCGTACTCCTTCAGTGCAAACACGTTGTCAGCAAATACGATGATTTTATCGTTCCGTCGCTCATGGAACTTAATCAGGAACTGGCAGGCTCTGAATTTATTTGGGTTCATGGTGTACAGCAGTATGCGTTTCTTGGTCTTGATAGCTACATATTCCCTGTAAAATTCAGGTGACATCGGGCACCAAACCTAGAATTAGAAAACATACATGAACACACAAAGTAACCCTCTGATACTCGTTTGGTTTATTCCAGTGAGAATTGAAAATATACTGGAGGGTGACAATGCAACAGGACTTCACGTATAGCACAGGCCATGGAAACGAAGGTACCGGTCGGTGCAGCCTCCAGCACTGCCAATCTCTGTTTTAACCTCATGAATATTCTGCCCTTCCAAAATGCTTTGGCAGCAAGATCCCTGACAGAAATAGGTAGTGGGATTGGAACAAGACTGGAAGATATGTTCTTTATGTTTCACACTTAATAATTTTACTGAATGCTACTACTTTTTACAAAGCGACAACGAAGGGGATGAACTGTCTGTGCAATCTTCCTGTCACAGCAGTCAAAGCTTTTTCCATAAAAAATTAATTTTCATCCATATTATCCAGTGGTGGTGAAGCACTGGAACAGCTTGCCCAGAGAAGCTGTGGATGCCCCATCCCTAGAAGTGTTCAAGGCCAGGCTGGATGAGGCTTTGAGCAACCTGGTCTAGCGGAAAGTGTCCCTGTCCACGGCAGGGAGGTTGGATCTGGATTATCTTTAAGGTGCCTTCCAAGCCAAACCCTTCTATGATTCTATGACCTTTCCTTCCCTCCGTCATTCTTGTTACCTGCTTTCTCATATTCTGAAAGCTGAGGCGTTTAGTTTTCATTAAAAACTCATTTACCAATCTTTTTTCATACATCCACAGAGGAGTGACCTTTATTTTAACAGCTACTGAGTCTACAACTTTCGGACTGATTAGGCATTTTCAGCAGGTTTCCCTCAGCAGTTATTTTATTATGTAAATGGACAACATAGTACTGCACAAGTCTAGGCTTACTCTGAGACGGTTTTTCTGCTGTAACACGAAAACAGAAATTGCAAAGTTTGAAAGTTTATGTCAGTGCAGTGATTCTATCTATAGTGTGTGTAATTCAGAAGACATTCATTCTGCTGCACATGGGTTATTCCCCCACATCCATGGCACAGTACAAAATAACAGAATACTGCAAAGAAAAGTCTTTTTTATAACCACAGTTCACCTAAGGAAGTTGTGTGACAACTTACAGCTTATTTAAACAACTGTGTTCTGTACTGTTAAGAACTACTTCGTTTCAAAACATTTCTTCGTGAGTTGAAGGCTAGATGAGGCTCCTGCCATCCCCCGGCTACATGAACACTAAATGTGTGCACTGAACAGGCTCCGCTGTTACTGTGTGCTCTCTATACGAAAGACTTAACATTAAATTTAAATCAGAAGAGAGTATTTAAAAATGAGAATGAGATGTGAACACTGAGCATCTGACTGCAGTACAATCATCTGTTGCTCAGTGCCTCTGACTACATGGCAAACCGAATATATTTTGATTTGCATTTGCACTCTCTCCTGGATATGGAATGGTCTGCTACCCACCCCAAGGATATTTTCATTTTTATATTCTGCAAGACACATGCTCCAAGGCAAAAACTTACTATGGCAACTTGGGCAAAGGATTGTTTGTGCATCACACAACTCTGAAAATACAGTTAAAGAACACGCTGCTTCTCATTTTTAAACTTCTATTAACTTTTTTGACTGTGCTGCTTGTTCTCTTTTAGAGCAGGGAA
>NW_010224376.1:21647-28120 GCF_000690775.1 Eurypyga helias
GCTGCCTGATCAGACAGCAGCACTGCCCTCTCTTGCCACCCGGAAAGAACCGCACTTGGACAGCAAGCCAGACCTCTTTCTTGGCTGTGGGGCATAAACCAAGCCGATGGCACTTCGCAACACGTCAGAAAAATCCAAACAAATATGCAAAGCAGCTGTGCATGTATCAGGCTTGTTATTTATCAGCCACCAACATCACTTGGTGATTCTCTGCTTTCGGTAGCCCCACCGAAGGCCATCTCCAAACACCCACCTAAGGAATACAAACTTGCAGGGACTGAGAAGAATTACGCTCCCAAGGCAGAATTAACCAAAGTCCTGAACAGTCAAACCTGAATTTGCAGACTGGTTGCTTTTCCTTCAACCACCTGATTTTCTAGATGCTCTTCACTTACATTCTATTACTTAAAGATAGTTGTGGGGTTGATTCTCCTTCTACAACACGTTTGCACTTAGTTCAAAAGGAAAACAGCTGACCTTCATCTTCATCTTTTACCCCAGCACCAGAGCATGAATGCACGCAGAACTGCATGAAACTGGGAAGACAGGTTGTAAAAAAAACCAAAGCACCCCCCCCCCAAACTACAACAAGAAGGAACGAAAAGACAGCCAGCTGAGCACCACCATCCCCGCAGAGAGAAAGAGCGCCCAGTCACTCTGAAGAACATGCAGCTACTGGGTTTGCCACGCGTTCACACTGACCAGGGGCAGCCTGGCCTAAGCCACAGAGTAAATGAAGAATCCCAAGGGCATCTGGTTTTCACAGTTAAATACTGACAGTTTCATACATCTTCCTTAAAAAAAAAAAGTTGTAAGCGTACTAAATAAACAGTAGTAGTATCAAAAGGCAGGGCATTACCTCAGCACACTGGACTTTAGCAATGTAGCCACTGTTCTGCAGCTCCATCCAGTTGGCTTCATAGAGCTTTGGTCCGATCAGGAAGTTCAGGTCAACAATTTTATCATCTTCTCTGACCAGGGTAGCAGTCAGCCCCAGTTTACAATGAGCTTGTACAATAGTGAGCACACGTCTGAACATTTTTGCTAAGAAACACAAGGCAAATTTTCTGTTAACTTTCCTGACTGGATTTAGACGTCAAATACAGCAACTTAAAACCCCACTTTCATCAGCTCCTGAGCACAAAGCAAGCAGAGCCCTGCGAAACGTTGCTCCATTTCACACACGTTTCTAACGACTGGGTTACAACAAACCTTCACACTGACTGCAGCCTTAGTCTACATCTTCAGTGTATTCTGAAAATCCCAGTAAACCTTCTGACATTTAGATTATTACCCATTTCCTGAGAGAAAATTAATCTATTCATAGGTTACGTGGCTTGTTTTAGGTCCTGGAGTATTTCATAGAAAGAGCTGTGACACAAGGACTCTCGGCTGACTGCCATATTCAGGACTTCTAGGATACGGCAGACTTACTCATCTTTAGCGTTGCTAGAGATCACAGAGGAGATTCAATACCTTGATTTTTATAAAGCCAAGAATGAACAAAATGGAAAGAATGGTGGCAGCAACACACTGCTTCGATAAAAAGGCAGTTAACTGTCAAGGTCGACTTTGAAATCCATCATTTCTGTAGACATCAAATTATATTCAAATGAAATCATGAGAACAATGTCGAGCAGCTAACAGAATCCCGGGCAGTACTGTTAGCCAGGATTATTCCACAGAAAGTTTCATAGGACATTAATGCTTTCCAAGAGTACAGAGGTCAATTACGTAGTTATTTCACACACGACTGCTATTTCTGGACAGTAATCGCTATGGTTACTCATATTTTAGTGAGTAGAACTAGGTAAGGAAAGCTAGCGTACGGTGCCACTACATCACAAAGGAGAAGGTGGCAGGTGAATTCCTATCCTGTTCAAATTTGTCTACAGCAAAATTATACGGAGGTAATTCAGATATTCGAGGAGCGCTTATTGACCTTCGTGGAAGAAGCAGGCACTTGTATCTTATGTTTCCATTACGGAAATCACAGTGTCCAATTTGAACAGTTTCGGGAAACCAATGGTCAACTAAACTCTGTAGTATCAAGGGAAAAAAAGAAAAAAGTGGAACAGGGCAGTTTACTTGTCTCAAAGCCCTAAGCCACAGGTTTACTCACTGTACTAATCATCAGAAAGACAGCAAAACCCACCACTTCTAAGAGAGCAGAGTAATATTAAGAGTGTAGACAACAAAAGGTTTGCACACTGTTTCCTTACCAGGGATAGTGTGTACTTCATCAAGTATCATAAGGCCCCACTCTTGACTTTTAAGCCACTCCATTACTCTCTCTGCTTCCCAGGATCTTTTTGTTGTGTGTCCCAACATGGAGTATGTGCTGATAGCAATAGAACAGCCAATGGGCTTGTCCTTGGCATCGGAAGTGAACCGACATATCTGACTGTCGTCAATGGTGGACCACATCTTGAACTGGGCTTTCCACTGCTCCACAGACACTGCGGAATTCCCAAGGACCAGGCACCGCTTGCGGACAGTACACGCAGCTGTCACTCCAACCAGAGACTTGCCAGCACCTGCAGAGGAAGAGCAACGTTTATCAGTCATCTGAGCAGGAGGGGAAGAAACAAAAGAGCAAAGGAAAACAGAGAATAAGAAATCACGTAAGGGCAAATTCTTCATCGTTTCTTTACTACAACAGTCTTAAAGGAATGGAGTACCCACTTCAGAAAACCAGCTGGACTGGGTACTGGACATGTAACTCTTCTCTCAAGAAAACCATGGTCAATGTGACTCTGGCAATTAGAAGCAACCATTCTAACACTATTTCAAAGGCATGGCCACAGAAAGCTTCCCCTGGAGGTGATCCATCCCCCTGCCCTATCAGCTGTGTTCATTCCCACCCACTGCAAGTCCTTAACTCTTCCCATTCCTCCAGCATCCCTCACACACTCTCTTGGGCTCCCTCCACCCCCAACACCAAGGGCACTGCCATGTAGCATCCTGTTCTCTCCCTTTCCCATTGCTTCCCCACAGGTTGCCCCAACCCGCATTTTCCTCGCTGCATTCTCAAGCCCCCCCACCCAGAGCTTGTACACACAGGCACTTTTCTACCTTGCACCCCCTAACACCGTATTTGTATTCCCCATTCTCCCCCTTCCCAACCGAGGGACAAACGATTCCAATGCCAACAGCTTTACATTTCACGGGCAGATCAGCAGAGCTGACTTTGTGTGCTGGTTTTAATGGGGACAGAGCCAGTTTTCTTCAGGGCAGCTAGTCCGAGGCTGCTTGGGCCGTGCGGGGAGGTGTATGGCCAACACCAAGGCTTTTGGTTGTTGTTATGAAATTTCCATGTCAAATCAAGGACTTTCTCTGTTTCTGACACTGCCCCTGTGTTCCAGGTTCTGTTCCTCAAGAGGACGGGAGGAGACACGGCCAGGACAGCTGACCCAAACTGACCAAGGGGACATTTCAAGCCATTAACGTCATGCTCAGGACGTAAGCTGGGGGTTGGGGCCGTGGGGAGGCTCTTGCTACGGCTGGACTCGACGACCTTAAAGGTCTTTTCCAACCAAACCAATTCTGAGATACTGGGATTCTACCCAGGAACTGGCTGGGTGTCAGTCAGCACGTGAGCGGTTGTATCATCTGTTTTCTTTCCCATTATTTTAATTATCTATTATTAGTAGTAACATTAGTATTATTAGTAATATTCCTATTATTGGTATCATTATTTTATTTCATTTACTGTCAATTATTGTATTGTCCTTACCTCAACCCACAAGTGATACTGGGATTCTACCCAGGAACTGGCTGGGTGTCAGTCAGCACGTGAGCGGTTGTATCATCTGTTTTCTTTCCCATTATTTTAATTATCTATTATTAGTAGTAACATTAGTATTATTAGTAATATTCCTATTATTGGTATCATTATTTTATTTCATTTACTGTCAATTATTGTATTGTCCTTACCTCAACCCACAAGTTCCTTGTCTTTTCCTCCGATTCTCTCCCCATCCCACTGGGGAGGGGGAGGGGAGCGAGCAGCTGGGCAGCGCTTGGCTGCTGGCTGGGGCTAAACCACAACCCTCAGAGGGAACAGCGAAAGCAGGGGTGGCAATCTGAACTCGCCACAAACCAGCTCTTTGGTCACTGCCGGGATCCTGACAGCACTGCTAGGCGGGTGCCCGACAGCTCTAACAATGCAGCTCTCCTTCCCCGCAGCCTCGCCACCCGCTCGCTGAAAACCAGCGGTTCTCAGCATACCGGTACATTGAACAGTCCCTACTACTCTCTGACATCTAAGCTGCTGCCACATTTGGAAGTTATTTTACCACAGGTGAATCAAGAACAAAACCCCCAAAGAACCAACCCCCTAAAAATCACCCCAGCAACTTACCGCATGGCAAGACAATAACACCAGACCTGGCTCGCCCGTTTCCAAACATCTTCCTGAGGCTTTTCTCTTGGTAGGGCCTAAGGACAGCTGTGGGTTTCAGATCTATATTGATGTCTGGATTCACGGAATCATTTCTGAAATCATATTCTGCCAGCAAGGGGTACTCCAAATGGATACACCGCTTCTGAAGTTCCTCAATCATCTCCTGAGGAAACAAAGCTTCAGATGGCAAATTCTCCACGTCTGAATTCTTTCTTTCTTTCGTTTTTCCAAACGACCAGATTATACATGTGAAGTTACTGCTATCTTTCACGCTCAGGAAGTCTGCAAGAGTTAAAGTTTATTCCAACAGCTTCATTCGTGACCACCCCTGCCTCCCTCAACCGTTCTAAGGACGGTCAGTATCAGAGAGGGCTGTTTAGACAGATGGAGGAACATGACACATTAATCTCCGATGGGTTGTTCATCCGGGGGTGACTAAACCACACCCTGAAATCCCGCAAAGAGCTCAGGAAGAGAGACAAAAGGTTCTGTGTGTTACACAGATGGACCTACCAAAGCTGCACATCTGTCACCTGGGAACTCTTCATACCCTGGTAACGCAGTTATTCCGCCACAATGCCGGGTTGATTGAATCACCAAGAGGTGGTTGGTTTGGGTTTTTAAAAATAAACAGAATAGCTACACTAAGTTATTTTTTCAGAAGCCTTCTGTGTTATCCATCATTGGAGTTACAGGCTCCAAAAACAACTGGAGGAATTTTAAAAACCTCTCTGAAGGTCAAGCCAGGACAGTGCTCCAGCCACGCTTCTCAAGCTACAAAATCAGAATAAAAAAAGGTTCCTTCTGCAAATACAAATCACGAAACAAAACCAACTCAAACCCCCACGACAACAACAAAAAGCTCTGAAACCAACAGCAGATTTGCCCTCCGCTGAAATCTCTCGTCTCACACAAAGCATCGCTAAGCTGCACGACAGGAGCCTCCCTTAGTCTCTGGAGCCTTTCCCTAGCCTGTGAGCACTCTGCCTCTGGCAAGAAGGAACTCTGGGCAAGGCAGGAGCCAGTCTGCCACCCTCTGTACAGAAGAGGAAGACCCTAAGGTTTGAGAAGGCAAGAGGAAAGACATGTTACTGATTTCCAGTGATCTTCTCTGCTGAACAAAGAGCGACAGCACTCCACATTACCTTCTCATGCTTATTTGCAAGTCCTGGGCACGTCCCCCAGGCTACAAAGCAGAGACTGACACACTCCTACCTGCTTGACTTCAAAAGACACCGTCTGCGTTTCCTCCTCCTCCTCCTCCTCTTTGTCCATCTGTTCGTAGAACTCAACTAAGTCAGCCGGGACATCAGACTTGGTCTGAGCATCTGCTCCCTGGGATGTGGACGGACCAAAGCCACCCTCACTGGATTTGGAAATCTGCAATAGAGGGGAATTTTCACCCAGGGTTTCATCACAGACACGCTCTGCCCCTCTCCCCCCGCCTCATTTGGGCTCGTTAAGGAGGCGGGGACATGGCTGACAGAACCAAGAGCCGCCGCCGCTACAACAAACAAGCAGTAACCACAGAGCTGCTGGTAATTCGATGTTACCCCCGGCCCACACATACCGCTGATTTACTTGTGAACGTCTCTGTAATGAGCTCCGTCTCTTCACCCTCAGCATTCCTCAGGCGACACTCTCTAATTACGTGGTCTTGCAGAAGCTGCTGAATGACATCGGGGTGGGTGCTTTCCACAAAATACCTACAAGAAGAAAGAACAACATTTTTATGAAGTAATCAACCGAATGACTTACAGGAAGAGTGGCAGAGGTGCTTAAACACGCAGCTATCCCAGATGCATTCTCAAGTATCCAATCTTGGGGGCGGTAATTTAAAAATAAAGAAATTACAGCAACCAAAAAGTTTAAAAGATGCCTCACACCAAAAGCATCACGTACTTTGCAGTTATCCCTCTTGCTCAGATGTTCTCTAACAACACGGGTAGGAAACCTCCAGCAGAATGGCCTAAAGAGAGTGCTCACATTCACGTCTCATTTGTCACACGCAACAAGTCAATTTTTTTGACACTAAATTCAAGTCAATGGCATTGAGTGCACCCTCAGC
>NW_010224377.1:0-8217 GCF_000690775.1 Eurypyga helias
GCCTCCCACATGCACTCGCCTGGCGCTGAGTGCCCTCCGTCGTGCCTCAGCCCCGAAGGAGCCCTCAGCGCGGCAGACTGCCCACAGGGTCAAATTCCTCCAGGCTGGCAGAGGGCTGCACACCCTAAGTGGGCTGACGAGATGGGGATGAAAATCCACGCTAAGCTGCAGGGAAGCAAAATGGATTGGAGAGAGCATTAGCTAAATCCCCCAGTAAAAGGAGCAAGGGGGCTTGCTGTGCCGCTGATGCTGCCTTTGAAGCCTGGGAGATAATGCTCCTCCTCAGCCCAGGAGGGAGGAGGCAGCCCAGGAACCTTGTGCCGGCTGGCTGGAGGTGAAGGAGAGAGGACAGGTATTAACGAGGCAGATGGAGCCACAAAAAAGTGTCCTGCACCTCCTGTCTGTCCTAAACATGCTCTGGGAGGGAGGTGAAGAAAATCACAGGTTTTTCCCTCAAACCCATCCAAAGATGAGCGCCCACTGTGCAGCACCAAGTCCACCTCCGCAGGCCCAGCTGCGCTGCAACGATGCAACTCATCACTCCGAGAGATGGAAATATTGCACCTACGCCCTGCGAGGCCCCTCGTTCACCCCCCAGCACGGGCTGGTGCTTTGCCTGGCGTGCTCAGCCCCCACGGCTTCTCCCTGCAGCCCACCCGCCTGCAACTCCTTCTGGGCATAGCCTGTAAATCAGATCAGGGAAATGATCTGTGCTAAAAATAACCCAGATATAATCCTTTAAACTGCCGGGGAGGCAATCAAAATTACGATATTTAGGGATTTGCATGCAGTAGCTAAACGAAGATTAATGTATTTAAATTAGCAAGGGAAGGAAGGTCCAGCCGGCAGGACCAATGCAGCGGACCCCAGCAGCGATGGAGCCCCACTCCCTGCTTGCTCCATGGCAGGACCAGTCCCTACACAGCAAAGCCAGCATCCAGGCAGAGCCCGGACTCACCACCCCAGTCACACTCGGCAGAGAAACAGTTAATTGTACTAAAACAGGAATGAATGAAGGGAGCCAAATTGGCATTTAGAACTTGGAACAAGTGTTATCCCCGACAGAGTGTGCACGACTGCCTTCCAGAGAACGACAAGTCGCAGGCTTGCAGGGCACATTCCCTCAGACAGCACTAAATAAGCACAATTTATTCATCTACTACCACTCACATAATTTCTTACAAAACATTATTCCCTATGTGTGGGATGCTTAGCTCTTCCTGGATGCTTAGCAGCAGACATGGCCAGGGCAGGGTCATCCTCTCTTCTGCCCAGCACACCTGCAGCAGCACACAGGGTGGGAAGGAAATGGGCATCTCACCACACATGTTGGGTGTTCACTGGTCTGAACCTGGTGTGTAAAACCTAGGATGCTCAGGTTTTAGGTACCAAAATGCCTGGGATTTAGGAACCTCAGCCCCGCTGAGCCTGGGGACACAGGCTGGGACACGGCAGCACAGCAACTGTCACGTGCATACACCCAAACCACAGGAGAAATGATCTTGGGAACACAAAATACTGAACCAGAAATTTCCCTAAGCCCAACAGAGGGTTAAGCTCTGAAATATCTTGCCACAGGATTTTACAGATGGTAAAAATTTAGTTGAGTTCAAGAAAAGAAAGGAAATGAGTAGAAGAAAATTCCCCCATGGGCTGAGGCATCCCATCCCATCCCATCCCAGCTCCTCCAGCCCCACCGCAGTGCTGGGGGTGGCAAGCGCCCTCGGGGAGGTGGTGGGGCAGGTTTCCCTCTTCCCACGCGCTTCCCAGGGCTTTGGCCAAAGGCCCCTCCCAGGGCCAGCAGCCCAGGCTGGCCAGCCCTTTGCTATGACCTGTTATGACTGCTCTTAAATCCTTAAAACAGCTTAGTTTAAATGTCAGTGAAAGATCAGAGAGTAAGAGCACATCTGTACTCGGCTATCACGGTTCAGCTGACAGGAGGTAATTTGTTATGCTGCTGTAACCGGATCCTATCTCCAGCAAGTCCTCACAGAACCATAGATTCTTTAAGGTTGGAAAAGACCCTGAAGATCATCAAGTCCAACCGTTAACCTGATGCTGATAATACCACCACTAAACCATGGCCCTAAGCACCTCATCCACACATCTCAAATTCCTCCAGGAATGGTGACACCACCACCTCCCTGGGCAGCCCCTTCCAATGCCCGATAGCCCTTTCACTGAAGAAATTTTTCCTAATATCCAATCTAAACCTTCCCTGGCACAACTTGAGGTCATTTCCTCTTGTCCTGTCACTTGGGAGAAGAGACCAATCCCTACCTTTCAGGCAGTTGTAGAGAGTGATCAGGTCTCCCCTGAGCCTCCTCTTATCCAGGCTGAACACCCCCAGCTCCCTCAGCTGCTCCTCACAGGACTTGTGCTCCAGACCCTTCCCCAGCTCCGTTCCCTTCTCTGGACACACTCCAGCCCCTCAATGTCTGTCTTGTAGCAAGGATCACAAAGATGAACCCAGGATTCGAGATGCAGCCTCACCAGATGCTAACGATAGTTTTGAAAACAGGTATGGCACATCTGGACACGAAAGGAGTTTGGAAAACTTTGCCCAGGGCAATGTCATCACCATCAAATTCCCCTAAGACATAAAAATCCCTCCTGTCCCTTTATTCCCAGCAAAGACAGGGTTAAACATCCCTCTGCGATCCCAAATGCACTGGCAGGTTATTTAACCCAAAGTGCTGTTGGGCGGAGAGGGCTGCAGGGCACAGGGCGCAGGCAGTGCGGGCAGGTGGGGCCGGGCTGCTCTCCATCGCACCACGGCCCAGCTCACCTCTTCCCTCTGATCCTCTGGACACTGTAAATAAAATCCATTTCTAAGGTCTCAAACCAATGAATTTTCCCAGCAGATCTTTACGAAGTTATTTAGTTCAAGTGTCTTCGTAATTGTGATAGATTGAGACAATTCCTACCAGCTGTAGAGTGGGCAGGAGGAGGGACTGGGGACAAACACGGACATCGGCTCGAGCCCCTGTAATGGATTTTATTTATGCTGGGGACATTCATCAGGGCACGGCAGCCTGAGAGGCACAGTCCATCTTCAGCTCAAGGGGGGACGGTGGCAGGAGGCACAGCCCTGGGAATGAGCTTGTGTCAATGGCTGTACAGAGCCAGGCTAAGGGCGGCAGCCTTCCCCCCTTTGGACAACTTGCGGAGCTTAAACAGCAAAGTCACCGGTCACCCTGGCTGCCAGGTGTGATTTAAAAGCCCCCCAAATCCAATCCTTTAAGGAACAAGATGGAAAACTATAGCAGTGCTGGAAAAAAGTAGTGGCTAAGATTCTGGCTCCCAAGAGTCAGCTGGTGGGAGCAGCAAGGAAGCTGCTATAGCACAATCTGCCGTAAGGTTTGATGCTAAAAGAAAAAAGAATTAAATGTATAATTTTACACAGCACTTAAAAAGAAATCTATTTTCATTTTCAGAGATTGGATTTCCTCCTTGTCCTTCTCCCAGGTCATTTTCTCTCTGCTCAGCCTTACCCTGGTGATTTCTCATCGCACTTCCAGCAAGTGTGAATGGTGAGTTACTTTGCAAACTGTGTTCCCTCTAGACTTAGATTATTATTCGCTATTGATTCATTGCATCCATCCACAAAGACACGTATTGCAAAATATCCAGGAGCAGTACAAGAAAAGCAATACAAAATACCATTAAAAATGTAAAGAACCAGTCATCCCGACAAGAGGCAGGATATGAGCAATGGCAGGTTCGTCAGGCTGTGGCATCGGCTTCCAGCTTCCCTTCAACAAACACTAAGGAGTCTGAGGCAGGAGAAGAAAAAGCAGTGTCTAATCCTGGCTTTGCCCACAGAAGCACTTTGCTTCTGAGGAGTGAAGGCAGCAGCCCTGATAGCTCCTGGCTCCAACTTCTTCCCCGTCCAGCCATCGAAGGGGGATACATGATGGTGTACATCATGATGATCCCAAATCTCCTAAAGCACAGTTTCAGGGATCACACTCTGTTTTCTAGTGATTTAGAGAAAAAAAATAAAACATTCACCCAGAGTAACCCCGTGTTCTGCCCATAGCCAGGGATGATGCAAGTTCCTCACAGGCCACCACACTGAAGGACCCGCTTGGGAGAGGACCCTCACAATTAATGTGCTGCAAATGCAGGCAGGATGCTGAGGGGCTGGCCCCTTTGCCGTGGCTGTAGTGGGTGAGGGAGCCCGGCTCCCCCGCGGGCAGGGCTCAGGGCTGACCCAGATGGCTCCTCTCTGCGAGGAGCAGTGGAAGGTGCAGTTCCCACGTCCCTTGCTATCCCAGTTGCAATACAGATGTGCCGTTTAGAGCTCTTCTCTGCAGACTCCACTGGGAGTAGCACCTCGCAGCGATGCTCTGAAGACACCCGGAATTTCCCCGTCTCCCTTCCCCTGGCCATTCCCTCCAGGGCTCACATTGCTTCTCATCCTGTGCATACAGAAAATGAAAGAAGGGAAGTGTAGAAATACATGGTTCACTGTATACTCCAAGCAGAAAAACCTATGTACACAGAGCACACAAATCATCTAATTCAGGGCTTTGTTTGCAGTTTAATATTCATAATGCACCTATTTTTATTTTAGCGCTACCCATGAATATAACTGAATAATCGCAGCTGATTAAAGACAAAAAAAGAAATGTTAACACCGAGACAAACAAACACTGACTGTGGGGTAAACAGAAACACCCAAGGATTTAATTCCCTGAATAAGAGAAGGGAGGTGGCAGTGGGAGCAGAGAGCTCCTGCCACTGAATTCCTCAGAACCGATTGCAGCTTGTGTTCCTGGTTGTACTTTCCTACAAATAATTTACAGTGCTAATGTAGTTTTTGCCGTACAAATGGTTGTAGCCCTGGTGTAACACTGGAAGTTTTTCTTCTCCTATCAAATACAAGACTGAATTCATGTCTTCCCTCCCATGCATGGCATCACTACCTCTGCCGCAGCTTCCACCCGTGGCACAAGTCCAGCTGAGCCAGGCAAGCTGGGACTACTTCAGCAGGGCCAGGGGAAGGCAGTGCCCAGGGCATGGGAGAACGGCACTGAGGAAAAATTCCCCTCTCCCTCCACCTTTCCATGCACCTGGCCCTGGTCCTTGCACCTCATCACGGGGAGTTACCACCAGCACCAGGAGATGCGCTGTGCCCCACTGCACCCCTGGCCCCACCTGGGGAGCATCCTTGGGTCTTCTTTATGGCATCAAAATAAAGGACTCTTTGTCAGGCAGCAATCTTCAAAAAAATGTAATCGATTTTCTGACTTCTGGTCAGATTTTCCACCAAATTTAACACCCTACATGTTGTGCTCAAAATAGAGGCTCTAAGAGCCTAAGTCATTTATTGTTAAGGTTTATTTTATTATACGATATTACAGCCATTCGAGATAGATTGTATCCCCTGGCAGTTTCAGGGAAGTTTTTCCTTGTATTCATTAGAAGGAAAATAAAGTGCTTGCAAAAACTGGGAAATCCCCAATTTCAGTTAAATTGAGATCATTTCAGGGACTTCACCTTCAAGAAGGCAGCAAGATAATTTACATTCTGACCTAGATTTCTAACCCAAATGTATTTGCCTGAATGTGAAATGACATTTCATTTGCTCAAGGGTTCCATTTATTTATTTAATTATCACAGAAAAAGGGGCGGGGGGAAAGGCCCTGTTTCTCAGATCCTACCAAAAGAGTCAGGAAGAAAAGATACTAATTCTCTGCTCACACAGAGGTGGGGAAGAGTGGTCCCCGAGAGGTCACTGTGCCCATACATCTGCCCCTTGTGCTTGGCAAGCCCAAAGGCTGCGCTGAAGCTCACGTCTAGCTTCAGCTCCTGGTTTTGCCCAGTGGGACCTCAGCCCATGGTCACCCTGTGCTCTGGTCCATGTGGCACCAGGGCCTAAGATGACAATGGGAAAGCCCAAAGCTGTTTGGGATCAGACAAGATACTTCCCAAACGCTCCCAGAAAGCTGGAGTCCAAAACAATGTGAAATCAAGTTTTTTGCATGTAGGAAAAATACTATCTCCATCTATGGGAGAGTCCATGAAACAGCTCTGAAAGACCTTCAACCACAGAACAGTTTGCCTTCACAGTCTGGAAGCTTCTGGGGTTTTGCCCCTAATTCATCACTTCAGCACAGAGAAGGGCCAACAGCTGCTGTTGTGCAGGATGGAGGACAGCAGCAGGGAACAGGCAGAGAGGGGAGTCCTGCTGACCCCACACCTCCTCCAGGCACCTCCACATCACCCTTACTTACGCGTTCCCCCAACTTAGGGCATCGCCGCTGCCCACATACTCGCCTAATCCCACCAAGAACAGCACTGAGCAGTCTGTGGCACCTAGCTGCACGTCATAATCTTTCCCTCCGCCTCTTCTCCCTCGACACATTTCCGATGGCCGTACTGCATCGGATGGTTTTCTGATCCGGGAGGAACATGGGCAGCAGCAGATCAGACAGCGGCAGCACCCCCTTGCAAGCCCTTTGAAGCTCCCCACCTAACATCGGTAGAAGGCACGTAAGGAGGAAGAGCGAGCCTTAATATTGCACCACAGAGCTAATCATCCTAGAGAAAAGCCTTTGTGCATTGTGAAGTGCAGGTCAAAGCAGCTCCGCTGGAGTGCAGTCAACAACCCCTTGTTCTGACACAAACAGATGCTCATCACCGAGATAGATGAATGGAAAAAGCTGGAGAAAATGACATAATCACAGAGTAGCACCTTTGAATACGAGTGTGCTAAGATAAAACTTGTCCCTGCCCTCCATCCGCTTACCGGCAGGTCCCTGGAACAGTTATGCCTGGTACATGACAAGAATCTAGTCATTAGCTTCGTATTTGCTGGCAGCCAATGCCTGACCTGCTGAATTCATCTGGCTAAGAGGTTTATTTTCCTCCACTTTATTCCTGACAGTGTCATCTTTCAAAAGGCACACATTTCTCCATCCTAAGAGCAGCTTAGCATGGACCCTCTGAGGACAGGAGACACTCAGAAAGATTTCCAAGTAAAATGCCTGAAGCGCACCTTGACTCCTCTCCCAGGGGACCTGTCCCCCAGGCTGCAGGCGTCCAGCAACACCATTTAAGAGCCACTGCGAGCTAGAAAATCCCTTCTGGGAACCATCGGGTGTCCCTGAGGAGCCCCTTCCTTAGCTCTTGGCTTTGTTGCTGAGCTTCTCACCATCAGGGTTAGCCCCATCCTTGCAGCCTGCAGTTTTCCCTGGCTGCTGCTGGAGAAGGCCCCAGCTGAGGCTGTCCCTGTGCATGTCTCTTCCCTGGAGGAGCCCCATCCCTTGGCACCAGTGGATAATCACCCAGGGGTGCTACGAGCACCCAGTTCTTCACCTCCAGCCATTCCTCCCCTGCGCTGACTCCGCTGCATGTGACTCATCGGGGCGAGGAGTGGATAATGAGAGGGGCGAGTGTTTGTGCTCCATGGAGCTCCCATTGTTCCCGGCTCTTTGTCTTCCCTTCTGACGCTCAATGGCCACCTGCCTTCCTCCGCAGCCTTTTGAAGAGGGATTTTTTTGCTTCCCTTTGTTGTTCTCCCTGCCCCAAGCCGCCTGCGCCTCGGCAAGGCGGGCTCCAAGCTCCATCCAAAAGGAGCCAACACAGAGGCAGGGATGCATCCTGCCCGGGACAGGGAGCACTGCAGCACAGGGCTGGGGGAAGAGCAACACTAGGTAGTAGGCAAAGAGTGGATCTCCCAGGATAAAGCAAACAAAAAGCAAACAAGCACAGCAGAGGAGTGTGAAAGTGAGCCCGCCGCTCACCGTGGGAAATATTCATACAGCGGAGGCTCCTCGTGAATTATACAGGAGCTTCTTGATCAGAAAGGCAGTGAGACTGGCCAGCACCTTCCCCCATCGCCCCAGCCGCCGTGCCCAGGCTCCAGGCGGTGGCTGGACCACGCACAGGGACTGGACCACGCACAGGGGCTGTGCTCACCACCCTCCCATGAGCTGTGTGTGGCCCCCCACGAGCAGCAGACACCGCGGCTGGGGGCTGGTTCCGAGACAGAGAGGGTGCGCATCAGAGCTCGGAGGGGGTCCGCAGCCTCCCCCAGCAGTGGCCAAGCCCAAGCACGACCTGCTGCAAGCATAACTGGCAGCACGTGTCTATCGTGCTACTGGGGGATGATGCGGTTTCTGTATCATCTTGCATCGTCCAGAGCTGTTAGCATCTGTACTAAACCCAGGGCTGCATCTTTCTGCCATAACAGTGGCTCCCCCACGC
>NW_010224377.1:8250-20870 GCF_000690775.1 Eurypyga helias
TTTTCTGCCATAACAGCGGCTCCACAGGGCTGCGGCCCCCCACCCCTCCTGCCAGCAGGATTAATCCTTCAGCTGTGAGTGCCTGTTGTCCCACAGCAGGACCCTGCCTGGCCATGACCAGCCGTCCAGCAAACACCCTGCTCCTTCTGCAGAGCTCCCATCGGGGTGCAAACCAGCTGGGGTGCCTCGGGGTGCGGAGCAGCCCCAGTCTGTATTGCCTTCCCGCATCTCTCCTGCCCAGGAGGGGGAAAGCGACTTGGGAACCACCTGGGAGGGACTCAGCTGGCACCAGCCATGAAGAGCAGAGCCACCACAAAAGGCTTTGCAGCACAGGAGATGGGGTGACTCTGCTCGGCACATACCCCTGCGCTGATGTATGTTCAGGACAGAAGACAAGTCTCTCCATGGGCACAAAACCAGCACACCAAAATAAATAACTCTCCATTCCAGCCTGCAGACTGTGAATGCAGTTAAGGGAATAAATTGCTCCCATGTACCCTGAGCTCTCCTGGCCCCAGCCCACTAACTTGTTTGTACGAATGCCTGCAGGTCACAGCCTGGCTCACCGTGCCTCACCTGATGCATCCTGAAATACCAACACCCTCCGGCAAACATCACAGAGCTGAATTAACTATGGTAATCAGCTCCACACATTTCTCCCATCAAACCCGGGCAGCACAGCTCCTGTCGCCTGCAGAGCCAGGCTCCGTGTCGAGATAGCCCGGCCTGGCAGGCTGCTCCTGCCTGGGATGCAGCTGGCTCTGCGGCGCGACCCTTCCAGCCCCTTCCCACCTCAGAAAGTCCGTGCAGATGCTGTACTGCTGCAGGAGAGAACTGCTGCTGGAAAGCTGCTTTACAGCGCAAGGAGCACTTGCATACAAAAAGGCTTACAAAAAGCTGCTATAAGGAATCTACTTATTGCTGTAGCTCCAATCCAGTAGAGATATATACTGCGTAGCACAGCACACACCTGGCAAGACCTGACAGCGGAAGGGTTATTTTTTACCTCCCTCTGGTCCTTGATTTACCCTGCATGGGAGGATTTGTACACTCCAAAGAGCCTGCAAAATGCTTTGCAGAAGAGTGCAAAAGAAGGGCAAAACATTTAGCAAAGATGAAACATGCGCATTCACTGCA
This sequence comes from Eurypyga helias, assembly GCF_000690775.1. Lineage (NCBI taxonomy): Eukaryota > Metazoa > Chordata > Aves > Eurypygiformes > Eurypygidae > Eurypyga > Eurypyga helias. The sequence goes on from NW_010224377.1 coordinate 9,388, forward strand.
CCGACACTTGCTGCTCCCGTGTGCCAGAGGGCTGGAGGCGGCTGGGCAGGGATGCGGGAAGGGCTGCAGGGAGCACAAGAGAAGTGAAGGAGGCTGCTGGGGTGGCCTCTCCAAGCCCAGCCTCCCCCTCCCACCTTTGCAGTGCTGGGGTTGGGGGCCAGGAGAGACTGCAGGCAGGACAGACAGGGAACTGAAGGATGGGCCGCAGGAGGTCTGGGAAAAGCATCACCTCGGCTTGCTCAGCCTGCATCTGTGACCTGCCCGGCATGGGGGCATCACCCTCTTTGCCCCCTGCAGCACAGAGACCTGGCAGGGAGATGCAGATTGTCCCTGGCCTTGGCCATGATGGGAACTAGTGGCTTTGGCCAGCACAGAGGCTGTCTGCTGGGGATGGGACGGAGAGCAGGGCCAACCACCCTCAAGGATTTTGGCACACGCTTCCCACCATCACTAACAGGGACACAGCTGCGGCAGTGGGAATGTGTCGGTAGAAATCCCCCGGCGTCAGCAAGGCTGTGTGAAGGGAAGAGCAAGGGAGCCTCTCCCCCAGCCCAAGCCCCATCCCATTAGTATGTCCCAGCTCCCATTCCCACAGTTAGCACATTATTCCCTGCACCACACCCCCGGGCCTCCGGAAGCAGCCAGTGAGCACTCTCACCCCATGCAAACCAAGGAGCTGCCATACAAAGAAAGGGGAGCAAAAACCAAACACCCTCTTCACCACCCACCCAGATGCTTGGCTCTGGGTGATCAAAGCCTAGCCGAGGAGCAGCTCTCCATGGGAGCGTATCCGGGAAGGTCTGGTGGGACGGAAAACACACATGGGGGTTTAGTCCAGCTTCCTCAGGAAATGAGGCCAGTTGAGTCACAACCATTAGTCACAGTACCTAATGAATTCTGAGCCCTTTGGCCAATTTCAGACAAAATTGACTGAAAGGGGAGTTGTTGAGGTACAACATCCCTAGGAGTCCTGGGGGGCAGCTGCAGAGCCTGCTCTGAAGGGGGATGCAGGAACCAAGCCTCACTGATCCCACCCCTCACAGGACTCCATTCTCCAGCAACTGACTGATGCGACCTAAATCGAGAACCCCAAAGGGTTCACTCATCCAAGTGAAACACCCACAGCCTAAATTTCCTCCACAGCGCATCCCCGGGAGCAGGGATGCCAGGATGGGCCACATCTCGCTGGAGCGGCCTGCCATGCCCAGAGAGGAGTTTGCTCTGCTCCAGCCCACAGTTTGCTGATTTATGTTTAAAACACAGACAATTAAATTACATGGGAGCTGATGCTGCTTAATGCGTAAAGGCACTGAAATGCCAGGCCTCATCAGGTTGCCATGTAAATCACCATGGTTAAGCGGGTAACATAGAGCACAAATAGCAGGGGCTGAGCATGCGTCACCCAAAACTCTGCCGGCAGCAGAACCCAGAGGCGTTTTGCGAGGATGAGCAGGGCTGAAGGGGAGCAGTTCCACCAGGGCATGGCCAGTGGGCTGGCACAGGAAGCTTGACCCCCTCAGAGGGGATTTTGGTTTGGGGATTACACCCCAAATCAGACAGAGCCCCACAGAGGGAAAGCAAGACTCCAGCAATTTACACACCAAGTGGTTCAGGTTCCAGTGAACTAAAATCAATACGAATAAAGGAATAATAAGAAGAGATGCTGTGAGGATGGATGGGAAAGGAATAGCTAAGCATCCTGCCAGGGAAATAGCATAAATCCTGCTGAGCTCCAGGCCATTCCCTGCGGGGCAGCTGTGGGGTGCTGTCTGGCCTCTCCCTCACCCCAGCCACATCACCCTGCCCTGGTCCCAACAGCAGTGCTGAGCTGGTGGGGTGCTGAGCCAGGCTGAGCTGCTGAGCCAGCAGAAAAACTAAACCTGAAAAACACAGCCTTGCGCCAGTGCAGAGTACAGGAGGAGGGCTTACAGCTGGCTAGGCTGCTCTGGAGGCAGCAAACCCTGGTCCCCACGCTGAGCAGTGCAGCTGGCTCGGCCACAGGGCTGAGAAGTGATGGAACAGAGCACTGTCCCAGCTGCCAGTCACATCAGGATCCTCTGCAAGTCACCATCCAAGCCACACCAGCATTTTCTTCTTCAGGGAAGTGTTTACTCCACTCCAGGATGCAGCCTAGCCCTGGAAGCACCTGCAGATGTGCCGGTGCCCTGAATGCTGCCTCAGAAACAGGCCAGAAGCCATCCAAAGAGCTGATGCTTTGCTTCACTTGCCCTTTAACAACTCTGAGCACTTTTGCTGCTCATTAATTAACCTGTTGTGATGAAGCAGCTTCCCTGTGTCATGTTGTGGAAGAGAAACTGCACAGAGGGGGAAGGCATGGAAGGCTGGGGGAGCAGGGGGAAGGCGTGGGGGACCAGGGGAGCAGCTCCTCTCAGCAGGTTTTCTTGGCAGGAGCGAGGGAACGTATGGAGCTTTGGGGATTTCACAGGAAACATTAGCACTGCCAAAGGTCACCCATTTCTGTAAGAGCTCCACAATTCAAACCAGCAGCCCTTGCAAGCCAATTAGCAGCAAATGTGACAGGTCTGGATTTTATTTATGTAGCATCTAGCAAACAAAACCAGATTTCAGACCCATCTAACAGGGATGCAGAGGCTGGCAGGGCCATGCAACGAGTCACCTCTGCCCACTCGGTGCATTCAGCGTGCCCCTGTGGGTGTCGGGTCTTTCACAGCACTGCAGGCTGTGGCAAAAAGAACACCCTGCAAATTACCACCAGTGCCACAATGACATTTCCAACCCATCCTTGGGCATATGAAATTATTAGGTAGTAAATTTAAGCTTAAAAAAATAAAAGAAACCCTTTTCCACACAGAGCACAATTACATGGTAGGTTATTACCACCAGATGTTGTGGTAGCCAAGAGCACAAGCTGCTTCAAAAGAGACCAGACATATGAATGGAGGAGCAGATCAGCTGGCTACCGAGCCCAGCAGCCTGGGTCGCATCCCTGGCTCAGGGCATCCCCATGTTCCTCACTGCTGGAAGCCAGCAGGCTCTTCCATGGCAATGCTCAGCCCTCGTTTCTGAGACCTTCTCCCCAGCATCCACTGCTGGCCGGTGCTGGAGGCTGAGCACTGAGCTGAGTCCTGAGTGGGCACAGCCACCCTCGTGCTCTGTCACAGGTGGGAGGGTGCCAAAGGAGCAAACTTGGAGCCAATGGCACCCTGGCAGGAGCCTGCAGGCGATCAGCTGTGTGCTGCAAGGCAGGCATTTGAGTGATGGTTTAGATCCAGGCATCAACCAAGCCCTCCTGGTTGGAGGTAGCTACCTGCAGGGGATGTCAACCTTTTTCTTAAATCAGCCTAATGTGCAACAAGTCAGCCCATCCTCAGGGCTCAGACCGCAGGCTCATCTGGGACACTGTGGCAGACCCTGGGGATGAATTTCACATGCCTTGGCCGGGCTGGCACCACTGGGCACCAAGGGCTGGAAGCCCCTGGACAGAACAGAGCAGGAGCCCATCCCTGACAGCCCAGGCAGGGCACTCTTCCTTGCGCTGCAGGCAGGAAAGGCTACCCGGGCACGGGGTTCACACCAGTGCCTCCCACAAACCCCTCCACACCTGAGGACAAGGGAAACTACTCCAGCCCCTTTGTCACCAATTTAAATCCAACATGCTGCTGCTTTGTCCACACTGCGAGCCGTTCAGCAGTGAAAGCACATGGTGCTGTTGGATTAATCACTGCCACTCACTGCCGCGGTTCACACACACATCAGCCCAGCAGGAGTAGTACCGAGCTTTGTCATCGCAGAAGTACTTCTCAAATATACATATAACAAACCTAACATCAAAGATCCTGAAAGAGAAACTTCTTTCAGATGATATCCCAGGCTCAGCCTCTACAGAGCACAAACAGAAGGGATGAATGATGCTGGAAACAACAAAGAGAAGTAAATTGTCTCCTCTGGATGAACTCAAGCTTAAAATCTAAAAAAGGAACTTGTCTTGCTTTTGTCTCTGCTGAAAATCCACCTCCTGCCTGGACAATACGCGGCTGTTTGGGAGGCAACAGGCAGCCAGAGAGCTGGGCTGGAGCCTGGTCAAGCTCTATTTACAACCCCCCCCAGCACACCAGGGAAACAATAAAACCTTTGCTTTGATCAGCCTATTCAGATCTCCACCATATTAATATAGCATGTTAATTAATAGCAATAGGTCGCACTTCTGAGATGCCTTTTATCCAATATCAAGACAGCTCTACCAAGGCTCATCTGCACACCCCAGCACCCAGACACACAAGGCTCTCGTCTCTCCCCTTGAGATGATTAAACAGAAGAAGGAAACCAGGCTGCAAACATGCCTCGGACAGGCTCTGCAGGTCGTCCCTCGGACACCCATGCATGGTTCATACAGGGAAACACTTGGCACGCCTGGCATCCTGCTGGAGCCGGCTGCAGCAGCTCGGGCTTCAAACCTCCTGTGCTGCAGTCCCCAGGGTGGCAAATGTGGCATGGCATCATCCAGGAACACGTCCACAGGGCAGCACAAGATCGGGCAGCACCCCTCTCCAAAAGGCAGAGGCGAGCCGAGGCTGGGAAACACAGAACAACACCCAAGCACCGCGTGTCACTTAAGGAGAGGCATCCCCAGCCATTATATAAATTGCTGATTCGCCATTTAACAAGTTAGCATTAATATTTATTGCAGCATGTTCACAATTGTAAAGATCTTCATTTAAAATGTTTTGTGCCTCACACCCTGTCAGCAGGGAAAGCACTATAAGGCAGAGAGCAGGCTTGCAGGCTCTAATGCAAAGTGATGGCTCCAACTTCAGAAGGGAAGCCTATTTCCAGCAGGAACATCTGCTCTCAGCGTGGAAAACGAGTACCTAGTCAAGAAGACTGGGAGCAGATGGAATGGGAAAGTTTCTCCTCCTCTTGTCGCAGAGCCACAGCGAGCGAGGTTCACCACCTCGCCAGATTGCCTGCTGGGTGATGCCGCTGTCCCGGCTGCATCCCCACGCCTTCCTCCCTCCTTGCTCCAAAGCAGGCAGGGCGCGGGGAGGGGAAAACGCTCTAATTGTTCGGTGCAGCGAGAGCAAACCCGATGTAGGTCTGCCGCCAGAAGCCGTGCCTCTGGGGGTGACGCGGCTCTCCATCCCTCGCGCGCTGGCGGAGCCGCAGTCGGCCCGGGGAGGAGCGGTGCGCGTGGTCCGCATCGCTGGCGTCAGGGAAGGCGAGAACCGCCTGCGCGTCTGGAGGGGCTGAGCTGAGCCAGGCAAGGGAAAGGTGAGAGGACTGCGAAGCAAAATAAAGATTACGGTGGAAAAGTGAGAAGAACTTAACGCTAAGATCTGTTAAACCTCCCTCTTGCAAAGCCTTATGCAGGTGCTTAACTTTGCAGGCTGTGAGTAATCCAATTAAAGTTGTTAAATCCCACAGAGACTTAAATTCAGGGGAATTAATGATAGTGCGCAAAGTTAAGCGCACACTTACTGGGTGAAATAGCGTGAAAAAGACTCCTTAGGAGAGAAAGCTTCGTGACTTGGAACTTTTAGAAGTGAAAAAAACACACCAAATATATCAAGAAATAATCTTGCACTGGGTTGGAAGAAACGTTTGATGTGACCTAAAAGTCTCTTCCATCTCCGACTTCTATTAGTCTGTGACAAGACTTAAAAGGTCATCTAGTCCACCCCTTTGCTAATGCAGGATTATTTCCCACAGCACAGTGCCTGTTACTTTGTCCAGTCCAGTTTTAAATGAAAAGCCTTGCAAAATTTCCTCTTCCCAAGGACCATTATCCTTCCAATTCTAATGTGTTTCTTTTTGTCAATAGTTCTGTCAGTATAATGAAATCCTCACTGTGCTAAATTGCTAAAAAAGATCTAAAAGTCGAATCTTCTTCTAATATGACATGAAAGTGCTAGTATAAAAATAGGATTGTATTAGCGATTCTCCACTGTATTGTATTAACATCCTATTTCACTTAAGAGAGGCAGGACTGAATTATCTGCGGATTCTTCCAGGAACTACTCTTACAAAGCTGTGTATTTGGGGTTCAGAGCTGCATGACTTCCCATTAAGGCAATACAATAAAATGTTATGCGGCATGCAAAATGCTGAGGCAGGAGTTTAGGGCATGTGCCAAGCATGGAGCATGACCCCACTCTTCCTCGCACCCAAGCAAAGCCCACAGACTGTGCAAAGCTGCTGCGGACGTGGGAAGAAGTGGAAAGACTTGAGGGCCTGGGCGTAGAAAAAGGACAGGCAGACAAGCAAGAGACTAAGAAAATAAGAGTTCAAACGTCCATCGTGGAAGCTAAGCATGGAGGTGGGATGGGATCCCTGTTTCTCCCATTCACAGGTCAGGGCTCTAGGCCAGCCCAGGTGAGAAGAACCAAGAGCTGGTGGCAAAGACCCTGCAACCTCAATACAATCAAAATGGGCATTTGTAGCCAATTTTGAGGGCACAGCAAGAAATTCAGCTGCCAGACAGAGGACTGATGCTCACAGCACACTTCAAGGAATGGAGCTCCCGGCATCCGCCAGAAGGGATGGGAAGAAGCAGTGGAGCGGTTTGGGACCAACATCAAGCCCATGCATCAGCCAAGAGCCGGGACAGGAGTGCCCAAGCAAGCAGAAAACAGAGGCAGTGCTCTGAGCTCTCTCTACAGCCATCAGCACAGCTCCAATCCCAACTCGTCAGCCACTTGTGCCAACCTTTGCCTGCTGCTTGGTAGCAGGTGCTGGTGCCTTCCAGCTTTGAACCAGCTTTTGAACTAGAACTTTTGCATGTCCCGCCCCTACCAGGATTCAACAGAGTTTAATACATTTTTGCATTGTAATGGTGGTGAAGCACTGGAACAGGTTTCCCAGAGAAGCTGTGGATGCCCCATCCCTGGAAGTGTTCAAGGCCAGGCTGGATGAGGCTTTGAGCAACCTGGTCTAGTGGAAGGTGTCCCTGCCCATGGCAGTGGGGTTGGAACTGGATGAGGTTTAAGGTCCCTTCCAACTCAAACCAGTCTGTGATTCTACTGCAATAAACCCCAACACCATATGACCCCTTTTTTTTTTTCCTAAAAAACTAGTCTGGATGCTTTGAAAGCCCCTGAGCTTCAGTGAAGCTGTCCACAGCATCCCATTTACCAGGAATCTGGAAAAAACCTGTTTCATGTTGTTTCAGCCCCATTCTAGTCACTATTCCCAGCATGTTCTGCAACCATGCCCTCCCTGGGATTTACAGGGGCTTATTTTCCCAACACATGCTCCCTTCATTGCTTCTCTTTTTCTTCTTTTTTTTTTTTTACTGCATAGCAGAAAGCTATTGAGTAGAAAGCCAGTGGGAAGCCACAGCTATTGTATCTCTGGTTTAGTTCCTTATCTGCTGAGGGGTCCTTTTGTGCCTGTGTTGAGGAAGGACATGCAGACAGCGCCTTTTATCACCAGCACGGCATCTCCGGAATGAAAGGAAAGGCAGCGGGGATGCAGATGTGACGTTAAAGTATAAAAATCCACCATATGGTAAAGATTGCTTCAGCTACAGTCTGGTCAAGATGTTGACACTTTGGTTATGAAAAGCAATATGTATCTCTCTCTTGGTGGTTTCTGTTCAAATTAAATGTTTTGTATCAGGCAGAGAACTAATAACAAGCCAGGTTTTCCCTCGACAGAGGAGTAGTAACAAATATGGAGTAATGTGAAAGCTGACTTGAAAATTACTATTCCCAAAGATGCAATAAATGTAGAGATAAGATTTGCTTAGAGGACTGGAATGAGATAAATGCTAAAGGTGCTGCTGGTGGGAAGAGAGACCAAGGGCAGCGGGCAAAAGCAAAAAAGGAGCATTTAAAAAGCACAGACTGACCTGTCAACGTTTCTGTTAACACCGAATGCCTCCCGGACACAGGCACCTCCTAAGCCTTCTGCAAAGCCCCCTCCCTCTCGCAGCTAAGCGTAGGCAAGGCACCAGAAAACAAAAAGGTATCTGGGTGCAAACTGTTGTGCATTCGAGCCAAAACAGCAAGAGATACCTTTCTCAGCACCTGACAGGGATGAGATGCCCCAACATAGATACCCCGACCTGTACAGAGGCAGGGCATGCTGCCAGGGGCAGCAGGCAGGGCTCGGGCACAGGTCCCATAGCTGGGGGTCTGTTGAGGCTGGGGGTCTGTTGAGGCTGGGGATGGCATGAAACCAAAATTGCAGCAGCAGCACGAGAAATCGAGGCGCAAAACCAACACAAAAACCAGCCAAAGTTGTTCCTCTGACCAAATGCATTCTGGAGGCACAGCGATTCCAGTCTGGCTCAGGCTAAAATAAAAACTTTGCACATCAAATATTTAATGCCCCCAAGTCTTTCCCAGGGTACGCCCCGCAGCTGCGTACCCCATGCAGGCAGGCTCCCGTCCCAGCGTGCCGAGCCGCGCACGCCTCTCCCCGCGCACCCAGCATCTTCCAGTGCTTAATGCGAGTTAACAGCAGTGGCGATGACTTATTTAAGAGCAGATCAAGAAATACCCCAGCTCTCTTTGGAGACTTCAAAAGCAGCTCAAAGCTACCGGTATCCTCCGATAAAGACACAGCTTTGCTGTACCGTCTGCCTCAGGGGAAGCTCGCACCACCGGCAGCGGGAAGGGGAGACGCAGCTGCCGTACGGATGTCTGCGAAGAGGGGGGACCCCGCCACCATCCAGCTCCACCACAGTGGCCGCCGGGCCTGCTGCAGGTAGAGGGGAGCCCAGATGAGCCTTCCCATGCCAGGGGCCATATCCTGCCCATGGCCCCAGTGGGTCCTCAGGCTGCTCAGCCGGCCCCCATCAGAGGCTGGTGGGATGCAGGTGCTACGGCAACACAAAGAAGAAAAAAGTTTTCCCCCCCAAGGAGAGCACAGCATTGGGTGTCAGTGCTGAGCGTCTTCCCTGTGTCACAGGGCAGGGAAGGAGCACTGGGGGATGCAGAGCCATGCTGGGGTTTGGAGGCTGAGACGAATGATGGAGGAGGGACAGCACCGACAGCCAGAGCTCACTCCTCGCTGAGCACATCTCCTGCCTCACCCAGCCAGGCCAGCCATCACCAGCTATGCCTTCGTGCCTGCAAGCACCTTCCCGACAGAGGCAGCGAGCAAGCGAGGGGAGGGCTGGGAAGGTAACTGGCAGGTGGGTTGGAGGTTTTCCACTGAAATTTAGAGCAGGAGACTTCATCCCCCATCTCAGTCATGAGCACAGGCAGGTGGGGCTGGAGCAGAAGGACAGCAGAAGCGACATGCTTTAATGGAAACCTTGGGAACCGCTTGCTGGCCAAGGACAAAAACGCCTTCCATCAACAGATGACATTTCCCATTGGGAACCAGGGCACCAAAGCCCCACGGCCAAAATCTCCACCCCAGGCTGAGGTTGATAGGAGATTTGATATTGATTCACTGGGGCCAGGATTTTATCCTGTGATTTAAACCTAACTCCTCCAAAGAGAATAAGATCAATTTTACAGAGAATCAAATAGATAAAGAACAGCCTTTGAGCCAGTGTGCAGCAGAGGCAGAGAGGGGAGTTTAAAAAAAGGTTCTTTCCTTATCAGGAAAGTTAAAAAAAAAAAAAGAAAGAAAAAAAGAAAGGAACCTGGAGACAGTGTTTGCTCATTTTTCCTTTTCCAGTCAAAACAACCCCGCCTCTGTCTGCTCTCCTCGTGGGCACCAAGGGAGCAGAGCAGCGAAGGGTTTCTCATCGCAGGGCCAGGATGGAGCTGCGGTCCCCATCCCTGGGGCCCCCCCATCCAGCTCGGTCACCCCACGCCCGTGAAGCTGCTGCAGCACTACCATGGCAGAGCGGGTCCAACGGGCTGGGGGGGGTCACGTCTGCGAAGCCTGGTTCAAGGGATGGGGATGACAAAATCGGCCGGTAACACAGCGCCCATCTGCATGGGCAGCAGAGCCACCCCGAAAGGGACTGGGGAGCAAGATGGGGAAGAAGAGATTTGGGGCTGGAAAGAGGAAAGCAGCTTTGCAGCAGCAGGAGGGTGGGGCCACACTGGAGCACCCTGCCCCAGGGGTGCAGGGAACCCCTGCCCTAGCTCCCCCCATGTTTGGGGGATGTGGGCTCCCCCTGAGCTATCCCCCCCTCCTCCTGTCTGGGAAGCTGGAAACCCTTTCACTGAGCTTCTCTCTCTTGGAGGTTTTATTATCATAATTCCTTTCTATTTCGGGCTTGGAAGACAATTCATCACCCTCAGGCAGCACAGACTGGCCCCCACCAAGGCTGTCGCTCTTCTATGCCATACCCCCCTAAAGCACAAGGCCAAATTCGAGTTTTTTCTGTGCTAAAGCTTTGCAAGGGATTAGCCTCATGTTTGTCTGTGACCCTCCGCTGCCATCCCAGGCACCTTCACTGGCCCAGGGCGACACGGGACCCCGGGCAGAGGCTTGTGCAGGCAGCCATCCCCTGCCCATTATTTAACTGCAATCCAGAGACAATTTTTCTTGGGAAAAGCTTTTAAGCTTGATCAGTGATGGGGTTAATATTGTTTGCCATGTGTCTCAATTTTTTATCTGTATTAATGGGAAGTGCCACGGCAGGGTTTTCTACAGCAGTACGGCAGCGGTGCTTTGTTGGGGTGTTTATTCTTTAAACGCTGGGTTGCGATGACTGATCGTGCTGCAGCACAGCGCCTACCAACCACACCCCCACAGAAGCTGCCCAGACACCCCCCACCAACAGCACGATGGCTACCCTAAAGCCCAGAGTTTGTCCCCAAAGAGCCATTTTTCCTGCCGCAGCCGTTCCCGTCACCAAGGGCCGGGAGCAGGGGAGGGAGCTGCGCAGGGCTGCGTGCGGCAGCAGAGGTGAGCTCTATAATTGTACACCTGCCTGTGTTTGTTCTCTGATGGCTCTTTGGGGACGCTCAGTTACATCATATTCAAAAGAAAAGGACAACAACACAAAACAAAAACCAGATGCAAGTTAAACAAGTGGAAGGCCCGCTGGGGCTGCCGGTGAGGTTGGACTCCGGTTTCTGCCCAAGGCGAGCGACTGACGGCAGCTCTGCGGCAGGCAGCCAGCCCCACGCCTTCCCCACCAGCACCATGGCATGGGAGCAGAGCCCGGACGTGGGAGCCACACAAATGCAGGACGGGGACCCTCGCTCCCCACCCACAATACTCTCTGTTTGCAGAGCCCTGCTTCAAACAGAAATATATTATATATAGTTTTCCTCTGTGCTTTCAGGCCTTTGATCCCTCCAATTTATTTGTTCTGTCTTTGTGGGCTTAACAGTCAAAGTGTATGATAATTCATTGCTTGTTAATCCAATTTGGCTCTATTTAGATATTCCAGTTTAACATCAAATATAATATAATGTCCAGAAATGAGATCTGTGTCTATGAACCAGCTCTGAACCTTGCTCGGTGAAGGCTGGCTGCTTTCTTTGCCCATTTATTCTCTCTCTGGCTTCACCAAGCTGGTCTTCGTGACCCACCCTCTCACTGCAGCCAGGGGCAGAGAGGGGTGGGGGGCTCTGCATCCCGGCATG
>NW_010224377.1:20934-21234 GCF_000690775.1 Eurypyga helias
GGCTCTGCCCCCCGGCATGCCCCGCAGCACCCGCAGCTCTCTCCCACTGGAGAGCGGGAGTACCCAGACACCGGCACAGCCTCTCCCAGGGATGCTGGGGAGCTCAGGACTGCGGGTCTGGGGCAGTCCTGGGGGGCAGCAGCTCTGTGGGGAGCCCAGCCCAGCCCCAGCACACAGCTCCTGGTGCCGGCTGCTCCAGCATGTCAGCCATGCACGGCACAGAGCAAAGCCCATGGCCCAGCAGTCCAGCCAAGGCTCGCTCAGCCCCCGGGACCTTGCCAGAGCTCGCATCGGCTGGGG
>NW_010224377.1:21646-23190 GCF_000690775.1 Eurypyga helias
AGCCCAGCACCAGCAGAGTGCCAGCCCGGTCTGGATGAGAGCTGGGGGTGCCGTGAGGGAAGTCCTCCCTCTGGGGACAGAGCCATTCATCAAATTCAGCCCCGTTTCAGCTCTCAGCCTGCATCAGCCCATGCCTGGCCCAGGGAAACACACTGCCCTGCTGCCAGCCCCCCAGTGAGCCCCACTGCAGCCTGGGCAGCCCCATAGCCACTGCCTGCCCTCCTCTGCCTCCCACCGCTGCTGTTCAAGGGCAGCTCATGGGGGCCCTTTTTCCCTCAGACAAGGTCAGCTCCTACCTGGGAGATGAGCCGATGGGGCTGACGCAGCTCTGGAACTTGGATCCCCTGTGCAAGCTCAGGGATGCTGCAGCACCTCTCCAGGCCTAGGCATGGGGCTGCAGCAGCACCGCTGCTCCCCAAACGGGCTCTGCCCTCCCCTCCACAGCTGGGCTTTATCTCCTTTTACCCACCTGCCACTCGACTCGCTAACCAGGGTGCACTCCGGCCCCAGGTCCTGGTGCGGTGTGAAGCTATTGCCTGGGGTCCCCGTGCCAAGACACACCAGTGCCAGAGCTGACCCCAGGGCAGTCGGCCACGCGCTGCTGCATCACTGGAGCCTTTACTGTGGGGTTACAGCAGTGGGAGCCCATCCAGGCACGGTTAACCCTGGCTGCCCCCTGCTCCCCATGGGCCCCAGCCATGCCGGGTGGTGCTCGGGCGTGCAGCTCAAGCATCTTCCCACCCCATGGAAGGGGCTTCCCGTGTCGCTGCATCCGTTCCAGTTCCACCTTGGTGTCACCCTGGCTGAGCCACTGAATGAGCAGAGGCCATTAAGGGAGGGTGTTTACCCCCATCAGCCACAAAGCGCTTGGATGCTCGGAGTGGTCCATTAATTCAGAGGCAGCGGGTGCTCCTCACCAGTTCCCCACAGCCTCCAAAGTGTCCTCCTGAAAATGCAGGGAAAATGAATCTTCTCTCCCACGCCTCAGTGCAGAAGGGTGTGTTGCAGATGTTTCCTACCCACGCTAACCCCTCTCGGGGCTGTTTCCCCCGAAGGTGAGGGGGGGTGGTGCAGGGGACCAGCACCATGCCCAGTTTCACGGGCCAAGGAGAGGTCCTGCCACGGCCAGAGCCGTGACGAGGCTCAGAGCCTGCCTGCCCCAGCGGGTCACCCCTGGGGACGTGATGACCCCTCCTTGGGGCCAGGAAAGCTCTGTCTGAGGTTAGCAGCCTCTCGGTTGCGGAAGTGGATCCATCGTGGGAGAAGAGGATGGGGAAAGGGCTGGGGTGGCACTCAGGGGACCATGCGGGCTCCCAGCCGTGCCCTGGCTTCTGCCGGACCCATCAAAGCAAACCCACGTAGGCGTATTTAACCAAACACTTACTTTCCATTTTATTCAATAATTGCTTTAATACTAAAATGCATTAGATGCTCGAAGCAGAGAAAAGAAAAATCACATTTAGGTGGGAAACAAAGTTCTCATCAGATGAAGAAAACCCAGTGTGGCAGGTACACATTTTGAAACAGAATTGTAATAATTTAAT
>NW_010224377.1:23208-23528 GCF_000690775.1 Eurypyga helias
TATCATCTTCATAGACAGAACGGTTATTCTTTTTTTTTTTCCTTTTACGATTTTGTTGTTTACAATGATTCAATCACTGTGAAAATGTACATAACATACATATCAGCATATACAACAATTTATTCTTCATATACTCGGCAACGGAGACACCACGAGGAGACGTGCCGCGCTCAGTCCCACCCTTTTACGATTTTGTTGTTTACAATGATTCAATCACTGTGAAAATGTACATAACATACATATCAGCATATACAACAATTTATTCTTCATATACTCGGCAACGGAGACACCACGAGGAGACGTGCCGCGCTCAGTCCCAC
>NW_010224378.1:0-327 GCF_000690775.1 Eurypyga helias
CAAGGATCACTCAAAGACATCTCCTACCTTGGGCTTGGGGATTTTTTCTTAAAGGCGAGGCGCACATTCCTAAGCAGCTATGTACAAAGCCCCCCCTGAAATCTTGTCTGTGTAAAGTTAGAGTGTGTTCAGGATTTTTTTTTCCTCTCTCCCAAGGCTGATCGCTAATAATACATCGAAAGCACTTCCCTTTAGGTTGTGGGAAATCTATTCCCTTCACCTTGCCTCCTTTTTTTCCCCCTGAAGGCTGTAACTTTACTCTTTTTTTTTCCTTTTCCTTTTTTTTTTTTTTATCAGTTTGCACAATCGCTTAGATAAACACAAAGA
>NW_010224378.1:341-1188 GCF_000690775.1 Eurypyga helias
CCCAACGCACATCTTTCTGGGGGGCAAACAGCGGTCTGATCTTTTTTTTTTTTGTTGTGTTTGTTCACCTGCCAAACTAAAGGAGAGGTAGAAAAAGGAAGATGCAAGCGATTTGGGACCTTGAACAAGGCAAATATGGTTTTGGTATGTTTACTTATAGTTTTTTTTCTTCTTCTTTGACACTTTTTTCGGGCAATGTGTTGTGATTCTTGTGTTTCTCTTTTAAGGAAAACAAAAAATCCAAAAAAGCAAATGTTAGCTAACGTACGTCTTAAACGATCGTTTCTAAGGTTACGTGGGTTGCTCTAAGGAGGGGAAGAGGGGAGGGGGGGAGACCCAAGCATGTGTAATTGCAGCACCATCAGTTAGCACGTCCTTTAGCTAAATAAAGCAAGCAGCAAACAAACAAACAAGCGAACAAACCCAACGACCGGAATCGGCTTCCAGGTCCGAGGCGAAGGCAAAAGCGCCTCAAAGTCATTTCCAAAGCATCGTCCAGGAGGCAGAGCCCGGTGGCAGCCTCCTCTGCCTGGATGCTCGGGGGGGAGCGGCGGACTGACCTGCTCGGGAGGGTGGGAAGGGGAGGACAAGTCTCTTAACTTAAGTGAGAGGTATTAAACTGCACGGAATTGTGTCACCGTGTGCAGCTGGCAGCATTTATTTAGGGGAAAAAAAAAAAAAAACCCGAGGTCGGTGGTGAAGGTATAGCGCTGAGATCCCCTCTCCCCCTCCGGTCCCTTCTCCGGCTAAGCAAGTACAATGGAAAGAAGCTGGAATATACTCACCATCCGAAGGTGTGGTTGGCAGTTCGGCTGAGGCTTTAAGGCAATTATTTATCCTCTGCGTT
>NW_010224379.1:0-210 GCF_000690775.1 Eurypyga helias
GGATCCCGCTGGGAATGGCCCGGGAGAGCATCCAAAGGGATGCCGACGGGTTTATCCCGGAGAATCCTTTCCCCCTCCTCCTCGTCGGGGAGCAGGGGAGGCTTCGGGCCGCCGCTGGAATGAGGAGCTTCGGGTTTCGGGGCGGAGGAAGGAATGTGTCGCGCGAGCCTGGGATCGGTGGGTCCCGAATCCCCGGGGAGAGACGGGACG
>NW_010224379.1:309-510 GCF_000690775.1 Eurypyga helias
CCAGTTCTCCGTGGGAGGGTTGGGAGTGGGCTCTGCCGGAGCTTTGCTGCCGGAGGCTCTTCAGGATGGAGGTGACACTGCTCCCGCCGTCATCCTCGTCGCTGGAATACCAGTTCCCGGTGTCGCCTGGTGGGAAAGCAGCCGGATAAGGCCACGCCGCCGGCCCCGAACCGCGTCCCCTCTCCCCTCAACGCTGCTCCA
>NW_010224380.1:0-4080 GCF_000690775.1 Eurypyga helias
GATATTTATTTGACACAGGTAAACTATGCTGGAAGTCTTAGTACAGTGATACACGGTTTCTGATTCTAAGCACTTTTGCAGTAGTGTGCAATATCTGTTCATTGTTGAGCACAGGTATTTAACAAGCACCTGGATAACACCATGTGCTTTCATATTCTGTATTGATGTCATAAATGCTTATATTTCTTTCTTGCATGCATTTCAACTCTCATATTGTAGATACATTACTGTATTTGTCCTTGTATGTATATGGCAAAATCATTATCTTAGATGTGAACAGTAAAAGGATAATTACAAAATGTTGAAATCTTTTTTACAGTTTCTGTAAGATGCTTGCTTATTTGGTAATATTAACTCATTAAATTGATTTTAATTTGATTTTAAAATACAAGGCAACTTGGTCAGTTGCTTGCAGTGCTTGTTACTGTCACTTTGGAAGCTGTTTGACCAGTGTGGTTTCTTTCCTTCTTCTGAGAGAAGAGCACTAACATGTTCTCATGGTGACATGTTTGAACTCCAGTACTGGTTTAGTTGTTTGGTTTAGGTTGTGTTACTTATATTGATCTGCATAAAAAGCCATTCTTAAAGTTATAGTGCTCAAATCCAACTCTCTGTTGAAAGAACTATGGTGAAAGCCACAACCAAATGGCAAAAGTAGAGTTTAAAATGAAGGGACTTAAAGTGAACATATGGAACCTGTGTAAATCCTGTTTGGACCAGTCTTAGAGATGTAGCAAATCCTAGTAAATATCCATGCTCGGTGCTATGGAACATGACTTCCATGCACCTTTTTACTGTCTGAGAAGATATATACAATTTTTAGTAGACAGATATCCTTATTTTAGTTAAATTATTTGCATGTTATTCTGCTGCATTTTTGCCTCTTAAACATTGTTTAATACCTTCCCAAAGCAATTGAATCTTTGGTTTTGTTCTCTTATTAGATTCTGCGTGTACTTGGTGAAAATGCAATTGCTGTTCGAACAAAAGCCATGAAGTGTTTGTCTGAGGTTGTTGCTGTAGACCCCAGTATTCTAGCCAGGGTAAAAAAAATTAAATATCCATCACACACATGCGTTCTTCTGTCACACTTGAAAGAAACCTTTATTTCTTATTTTGGATCTGTGTTTTATTTGTTTTTTTTAGCTGGATATGCAACGAGGTGTTCATGGACGGTTGATGGATAACTCCACTAGTGTACGAGAAGCAGCTGTGGAGCTGCTTGGACGATTTGTGCTCTGCCGTCCTCAGCTTGCTGAGCAGTATTATGAAATGCTGATTGAAAGAATATTGGTATGGTGACTTGTGATATTTATGATAAAATAAGTGTAATTGGAAAATTTGTTTTCAACTGAGTTTATATGTTTAATAATATGTAATGAGCCTTCTCTTCTCCAGGCTGAACAAGCCCAATTCTCTCAGCTTTTCTTCATAGGAGAGGTGCTCCAGCCCTCTGAGCATAATTTAATTCAATTTAATTTCATTCAGATTAAACAGGTTTTGAATAAGGTAATATGAAATGAAGCTCCTCATCCTTCTCCTTAGAAGCAGCCTAGGAAAACTGAAAAGATTTGCTGCACATATCTTATCCATAAGCTTTATCCAAAGGCTTTTGAAGTATTACAATCCAGATCTATAAAGGGTCTTGTGTGTTCCAACAAAGTAACTAAAGCATCATCACATGTAGCTTATAAGATCTGGTATCAAGAAGTGGAATTATACATTTGTATCATCATGAGCTCCTAAATGGGAGGGTATAAATGGAGGAAGTGTTTCAGTGTTCTGGGGACTCAGCCAGAACCTTTAGAATTGTTGCAAATAAAGTGGTACAAGTTATGCTGACCTTTTGTATAAATGCACTCCAGAATATTTTAGCTGCCTTTTCTACATATGTTTTGCAGGTCGGATTGGGTGATCTTCAAATATTAATTTTTATAATGCATTAATTAATTTATCTTATTTGTTTTCAAGCGTTTAATGCTTTTCTCCTCACAGGATACTGGTATCAGTGTCAGAAAGAGAGTCATAAAGATACTTAGAGATATCTGCATTGAACAACCAACATTTCCCAAAATTACAGAGATGTGTGTGAAAATGATTCGGAGAGTCAATGACGAAGAAGGCATTAAGGTAGAATGAAGCATATTCTTCAGGATTTTAATTATCATAATGTTTTTCTATATTTTGACCAAAAAAAAAATCAAAAAAGTTTTTCATTGTTCCTTAATAATTTTTATGATTTTTATTCACTTAATTTTTGAGAGCAGATGGCTTTTTACATTATTGTCTGACTTGGTTTTCTTCTCTTTTCTTCAAGTTCTTGCTGACAATCAAAACATTTTTAAAGGTTACAGTCTATAGGATTTATTTTTCTTCTTGCAAATGTTGGCTCTTTTACTTCTCTTTCCTGACAAGTAAAATTGGCATATAAAACTCCTTTCTGCAAACAAAATAAACTTGAAGTCAAAATTAAGTACATGATATATATATATGCCAGATTTGTAAGTTCTGTGCATAAAACTTATACAGTATTCATCTGTGCTAATTTTGCATTAATTCTGAATATTGAATGAATCAGTTATTCCCCCTAAAATGTAACTTATGTGATCATATTCTACTCTTTGTGTAATGTATATGAAGAAGGGCATAAAACTACGATTATGTGTTGAATCATAAACTTGACAATGATGGGTTTTGTTTGTTTTGGCAAAAATAATTTTTAAATTGCTGTGTAATTAAGAATACACCTGTAATTTTTTATCACACATTTAGCGGGATTTGAAATTTGCAACTTTAAAGCTGCAGAATGTATTTTTACCACTTGAGATACATTAATGTCAAGGCTTTCAGAGGAGACTGTTAATCAAGAAGTAGATGAACAGCTGGATCCAAGATTCTCCTGGGAAAGGATGATGACCTTGTTCTCTCTCCTCCTTTCCCTTGCCTTACCAAAAACCTCAGAAAGATGAGGCAGTATTTGCAATGTGGGGGGGGGTTTATGTCTCCATGGATGAGGAATACTTTCGTAATTTGGGAATAAATAATTCACTTTCATTCTATTCTATCTTTTCCTCCATCCAAATCATTGGAAGGGAACCGACTTCCTATGTTTGGGTTGGGAGACTTGGCTTCCATCTTTTCCCCACCTTGTCACAGCTGTTCTGAAAATGACAGACTAATCTACAATTGCTGCTAATTCTGCTGTAAAAATTGTTATCTTGTGTTTGGTTGTCAGCTTCTCAGAGTACTATGTTTTCCTGAGGAATGCAAATTACTGCAGGAAAGTGGTAACTCCATTTTCTGTAGCATCAGTTCCCAGTGATCATCTTAGTGAAGCTTGCATAGAGGCCAGTATAACTGCTGTAATAATAGATCTGGGTCTGTCTCAGATAACATTCTGTACAACAGTCTTAGGTTTAATAATTCCTTATGAAATGGAATGTATTCTTAACAAATCTATTGTACGTATGTATTAGAAATAATACCTATGTGCCAAGATAAGGTTATTTCTGCTAACATTTTTTTTTCTTTCAGAAATTAGTAAATGAGACATTTCAGAAGCTCTGGTTTACTCCAACTCCACACCATGACAAAGAAGCAATGACCAGGAAAATACTAAACATCACTGATGTGGTATGTTAAATAAAATATAAATAAGTTGTGTGCAAAATTTGATTATGTCTTTCAAATATTGTCTGTAGTCATTTACAATACAAAAAATATGCAAGAAATTTCTGTATATGTCTCCTGACATTCAATATATGCTAGAATTATTCATCTGATCGAAAAAACCATAGGAATCTTTAAATGCTCACTAATCTGCTGACAGTGATATCTGAGACCATATTATATTCAGGTTGTGTAAAATACTTGTTCATTTAAAACACAATAAATTTATGCTATATTAAACATTTTACAGGAAATGCTAGTAACAGCATATATGATTCTATGTTTCTATATTTCAGCCTAAGTAAGAAGTTGTCTCTTAAAAGAAAAATTTCCTCAATTGATAATATTTATTTTGAATATCATAGAATCACAGAATGGTTTGGGTTGGAAGGGACCTTAAAGATCATCTAG
>NW_010224380.1:4750-7958 GCF_000690775.1 Eurypyga helias
AGACCGAGGCAAAAAAAGCATTGAGTACCTCAGCCTTCTCCATATCCTGGGAAGCCAGCTCTCCCGTTTCCTTCTGCAGAGGGCCCACATCTTCCCTGACCTTCCTTTTATCCCCTATGTACCTATAGAAGCCCTTCTTGTTGGCCTTGATGTCCCTGGCCAGGTTCAATTCTGTCAGGGCTTTGGCTTTCCTAACCTGATCTCTGACCTCTCAGACAACTTCCCTGTAATCCTCCCAGGCTCCCTGTCCCTTCTTCCACCCTCTGTAGGCTGCTTTTTGATCCTCAGTTTCTCCAGGAGCTGCTTCTTCATCCATGCATATGGATGAACCAAGTTGTAAATATCAAATAAATTACTTGCTTCACTATTTAAAATTATGGGTTTAAGCTCCATCCTGCTTTTCAGTATTTTTGCTAATTGATAGTGTAATGTGCATTTTTCCATACTATGAAGTCAGTTGATTTGAATTCAGCGTAAAACTCAGGTCTCCTGCCAATTCTTTTTTGGAGCACCTGTGAGCTGTTCCTGGCATATGATACCAGTGAAGGCTCAGTTTGTTTATATAAAAATATGTATATTTGTGTGTATATATAAACACATGTTCATTTTTAATATGTCAGGCTTGCATTTGTGCTTTATTCTGTACAAAATGTTGTTCTATGAAACCAAAATTTAATTTATGTTAGAGACAGTAATCTCCAGTAAAATGCATAGGCCTAGTGTTGTATGGGATACACTTAAATGATGAGAAGTATTTTTCAGATGCAAAAGACAGTTCCTGGTTTCCAAAGATATTGTGTTAATGTATACGAAAATATATCTTTGCATGTTTTCTGATATTTTAAGATGACATATGTGTTGAAGTAATTTTTCTTCAGATTCCTTTTTTTGACCAGTTTATTCTCAAAACTACTTTTAGGTTGCAGCTTGTAGAGATACAGGGTATGATTGGTTTGAACAGCTTCTTCAAAATGTAAGTAATGAATTTTGAATGTATATCAGAATTATTGTAAGAATTTTAACATTTCTTTTGGTACTAAAACACATTGAAGGGAGACTACAAGAACAGTCCTTTAAAGTAGAAAATTCAATTCATGCTCTTTAAACATCTGACCTTTTTTAAAATCTTCATTGCTGTAATTTTCTTTGTCTCCAACATTAGTTTCTTTCTTTCCATATGATCTGTTTTAAAAATGCTTCACTTTTTGTTTTGGGGAGGGGTTTTGTTTGTTTGTTTTTAATTTCATGGTCTCTTCAACAATGAGTGACATAACATGAAGTCCACAACTAAGATACTTATTTCTGAAATGAGGCCTCTAGTGTAATGTAGATTTTTTAAAATAGTAGATAAGTGTATTTTCATGTCCAATATATTTGATACACAGTTTATAGAAGCAGTGACTCTTCAAAGTATAGCTTACTTCTACATTATATTTTACTCTGATTTATCAAATAAATGAGCTTGGGTTTTTTATATCACTTAGCCTATGTTATCTTTCTCCTCTACAACTTGTATGTGCTCGTTAACTTTCAAGCAAAATTAACAAAAGCATGCATGGGGGAATTAGAGGCATCCAAAGATTTTACTTTAGCCTGTAGTGCCATGAAAATAGGTTGTTAAGTAAACCAAAGTTTAATGCCTGCACTGAAGAAAAAGCTATAGTATGGGCTCCATTAAATTAAGTGATTAAAATGTTCATAGAACTATGTTTCATCTTAGTTTGATATTTTTTGCTTAGTGTCAAAATCAATGTTCCTTTTTAATTTGCCTTTTTTTTTTTTCCTGAGTGTTTTAAAAAGCCTTCCAGCTCCTATTAGTTACTGCTGGCAATTATGACTACATTTTTTTCTGCGTTATTTCATTAAGCACAAAGTTAGCTTTCATCCCAATGCAAAATTCAGTAGAACTGTCCTCTTCTGTCTTTATGTCACATTTAATTTTTCTTTACTTCTCTTGCCTTTTGGTTTCATTTTTTTTTATTTCCCTTAATTTTTTCTTCACCATGTAACTTTTATGGAGAAGTTAAATGCTTTTGTAGTGCAAAATCCTTGTCTGTCTGTAGTAATTGTTATAAAACCAGCATGTATCCAATGTAAATGAATGCACCCTTAATAATAAATAGTTTTCTGTTTCATCTGCTATAGCTGTTGAAGTCAGAAGAGGATGCCTCATATAAACCTGTGAAGAAAGCCTGTACTCAACTTGTTGACAATTTGGTTGAGCACATTCTTAAGTATGAGGAATCCTTATCAGGTAATATTGTTTACAACACAGTAGCTCCTTTGAATTTTGTACAATATTGTAACATTGGTTGTTCAAATTACTATCGCAAGAAGTTACTATTACAGAATTCCTATTATGAAACTGATGGTAACACATTATTGCATTTAAGTTCATTATGAACTTCTGAACACTGTATAATAATAAAGCTTCCCTCATTTTCTCTAGCTAACCCCAATAACAGAACTACTTTTAAAATAACATGTTCAAGCTTTTAGATCACTAAAAACAAAACAAATGTGGCAAGCTTTATTTGCATTAATATGCTCTACAGTTGTAATAGGAATCATTGGCTGGGCCAATGTTCTGTGTACAGTAGGTAATTTAAAAAACTAGTGATGTCTTTGAAGTATCTTTACTTATTTCACATATTTTGTGATCACATACAAATGTTAACACAATATGTTCTCATCTCTAATCTAAGAATATTATGTATTGATCTTGAAAGATACATTATGAAAGAGATTCATATGATGTTTTGGTCATATGTTTGTTATTGCTCAAACATTACTTTGTGTATTTTCTAATTTTTTTGCAGATTCTGAAAACAAAGGTGTGAATTCTGGTCGCTTGGTTGCTTGCATAACCACTTTGTTCTTATTCAGCAAAATCAGGCCCCAGCTTATGGTCAAACATGCCATGACCATGCAGCCATACCTGACCACTAAATGTAGTGTAAGTAAAGAAAATTAGAAAATCAGTATTCCCACCCCACCTGCTGATAATTAAGCATTGAAATTAATGGCAGTCTTGTATACTTGATGAAACTGAAGACAGGAATAGAGAAATAAAACTTGTGTTTCTGTTTCACAAGCATCATGTCTTCTGAAGATATTCGGTCCTTTTGATGATCTCTGTAGCTTCTGAGATGCTATTCTTCACCCTCTACCTCCACACTTTACAGCCAAATGAAACTGAAACCTGTGC
>NW_010224380.1:8018-10304 GCF_000690775.1 Eurypyga helias
CTTTATTTTAAATTCACAGTCTTAAAAGTAGTTAATTCCATAAAACAGTGATCTAACATATAGCAAATATACCAAAAGGAAAATGTCCTGCTCCATCCTCTTCAGCATTTCACCTCTTCCTTCCCTAGCTCTGGTGGTTTTGTATTTCCCTGTAAAACAGTTTAGCTCACAAAAATAGTAGAGAGCTATAATTCCGAACCCACTCCAGTAAAATGCACACCTCTTCCCCCCCCCCCCCCCCCCCATCCATTTCTGCCATTTTCATTAGCACAGTTGGCTTAGTGAAGGTTATGATGAACCTCTGATCTAGCAGAAGCAGCAGGGCAGGATCATGCAGCCATGTCTCAAGGAAGAGCTTGGCTGGGGAGGGGGCCGGAATCCCATAAATTAGATTAGACAGGGAAGGGCAGGCTTGAGAATACCTGTTATCAGCTTAGCTTGTAGGTATAAGCTAGCATTTTACAGGTTTAGCCCTAGAGCATTTTCTACGCACATCTACAACAGACTTTTAGAGCTGCTTCTGATCAAATTGTATAGGAAAGGGTTATCTGATTATTTACTTGCTGCAACTTCTCTTTAGTGTGTTACATAAGTTTTGTACTTATACAGGTTGAGATGAATTGTAGAATTACCACTGTCAGCTTGAATATGTTAAATAGCTTGATAGTAGTATTTGGAAATTATCCTATTGTGATTAGTGAGCTTGATTTGTCAAAAAAGTCAATTTCTAGCAGTATGTATATATAACATATGCATGTTTTCCATAGATTCCTCACTTACAATACATATACAGTCATGATAATGCAAACCAGTAATCATTTTAATTGTAATTTTTATATTTGTGTGCATTATTATTTATTTTATTTAAGCCCCATTCAGCCATAGCACAACTTCATTTGTTGCCAATACTTGTTCCCAGGTGTTGTATGTTCTCTAGTGTGCATGTGTTGGGAAA
Organism: Eurypyga helias; assembly: GCF_000690775.1. Lineage (NCBI taxonomy): Eukaryota > Metazoa > Chordata > Aves > Eurypygiformes > Eurypygidae > Eurypyga > Eurypyga helias. Next base: position 8,974 of record NW_010224380.1, read on the forward strand.
TGTTCCTAGATTTGTTGTAGTACTCCAAAAAAATTATTGGGACAAAAGTTTTCAGGTCTGTCACAGCTTTGATGAGAGGTGAAGGTCAGCTTCTACAGGTTTTTTTTTTCTCCAGAAGTTCTATAGAAAACAAAAATTTGCTTTTAAAATAATGTGTAATATAAAAGCAGATGTAAACTATATAAATGTTCTTTTAAATATTTACCAAATATCTTCTATAAGATACATAATTGCACCATACTATGATGTAACTGCATCACATTAATATGTATAATATAATATTAATACAGATGTTGCATGATGCATATTAATAATACTTAGCTTATAGGTAACACAGCCAGAAATGTTAAATATTATAAATACTGTTGTTTCAGACCCAGAATGATTTCATGGTCATCTGCAATGTTGCAAAAATCTTAGAGCTCGTAGTGCCGCTAATGGAGCACCCAAGTGAGACCTTTCTTGCCACTATTGAGGAAGACCTTATGAAACTCATCATCAAATATGGCATGACGGTAAGCTTTTAATTGCTACTATTCCGTTGGTTCCATTTCACATTGTGAAATACATGGTTTTGATTTAAATGAACTCTGTCTTCATTATAAAGATAACTTTTGAGCCATGAAAAATCTATGTTCTTGGTTTATTGGTGTTTGTGTGTGTTGTTACTATATTTTAACAATTACATGTTTGGGCAGGTTTTCAGAGCAGTCTAGGAGATGGACATGACAACTGTCAGATCATTAGTTTAGTTCTAACACTTCTTTAGTTCCTACATAACTTCACAAAAATCTCTGGTTTAACTTTAAATATATATCTCATTTCTTCTTTCTTGATCCTAGGTTGTTCAGCACTGTGTGAGCTGTCTTGGGGCTGTTGTGAACAAGGTCACCCAGAATTATAAATTTGTGTGGGCCTGTTTTAATAGATACTATGGTAAGTAAAATCACAAACTGTAATTGTCACTACAGTTTTGCTTGCAAGTCTTGTCTTAGGGATACACCATGATTAAATACTGTGATCAAAACTTTTATCTTACTGTAGGTGCACTGTCAAAATTAAAAAGTCAACACCAAGAAGACCCCAACAGTACAATACTTACTGCCAATAAACCAGCACTACTTAGATCACTTTTCACTGTGGGAGCATTGTGTCGACATTTTGATTTTGATCAGGAAGATTTTAAGGGCAACAGTAAGGTAAAATAACTTATATTTACTCTGCTCCTCTTATGTATATCGAATGCTTCATTTCAGTTTGAAAACACGGTATTCCTAGTCCCTCAAAGCTATGTATTTTTTCATAATGGATAGAATCACAGAATCATAGAA
>NW_010224381.1:0-20072 GCF_000690775.1 Eurypyga helias
AGCCCCGAGGGACGGCACCGCCCGGGGCGCTACCCGGTGCCTCAGCGTTCGGCCCCGAGCTGCTTTCTGAGAAAAACGGGGGGAAAAGAAGCTTTTATGGACAGTTGCCACCCGATAGATAAGCCGGCAGAAGCGGCTTTGCAAACTGAAGGCCAGGACTGCCCCTGGTAAACGTGGGGAGGGGGGAGAAAGTCACCTTGGGATTCAGCAGCTTCTCCCAGATTCCCCACAGCCCAGGGGTCAAGGCAGCTCACAAGTCCTTTGAAAAGTCACCTCATGGCCCAGGCCCGCGTGTCCGTGACCATGGCTGCCTGATGTCCCTTCCGACGTGTTTCACAGTTCTTCCATCTCTACCTTCCGTGATGCCAAAACGCATCCAGTGGCTGTAAAAGGGCACTTCCATCCTCAGCGCAGTCCCAATTCGTGACAACGGATGCGTCTAACTCATGTGGACAACTGGGTGAGGGATCTCGAATTACTAGAGCAGTAACACCTCCCCAGGAGATGACAGAGCCTAGCTTAAACTGGGGATGACAACAAAGGACGGCAGCAAACGGGTGAAGGGAAGAGGCCCCCATACTCCTACTGATTTCTAAGGTCAGCGATTCCCAAGGGTCAAAGCATTGCTCTAAAAACAAAAACATCTTCCCAGCACTCAGATCTTCCATCTCTCTGAAGAACCATCACTGGGAGCGTCCGAAGAAACACCCGACAGTGCTTCTTATCTCAAATACAACCAGAAAGTGCACTGCAAGTGCTTTTTCTCAGTTAAAGCATGAATTCTTCTAGTACCTTAAGAAACGCGCACCTAGATAAAATAAACAACTTCAATACTCAAAACTGTCAATACAAGGCAAGCCAGCAAGCTATGAAAACCTAAAGCTAACTTTGTTTAAATCTTGCACCAAAATACTGATTTGGCTGAAAAACTGCAAGAAGTTAAGGACAGAAAGCACATTCTTCTTATTTACACGCTAGAAGTGCAGCATGAATGGATGGAGGATGAATGAATCCCTGCAGGTCCTGCTGGGCTGGAAAGTGCTCACTGTGCTACCTGAATGTGAGCACAAGGGCCACTGCTCAAGGATGAGTGGTCCTGATGTTTCAAGCATCCACAGAATCACAGGATCACAGAATGGTTAGGGTTGGAAGGGACCTTAAAGATCATCCAGTTCCAACCCCCCTGCCATGGGCAGGGACACCTTCCACTAGACCAGGTTGCTCAAAGCCTCATCCAGCCTGGCCTTGAACACTTCCAGGGATGGGGCATCCACAGCTTCTCTGGGAAACCTAGCATATGAGCCACTCGTCCCAGTCTGGTGTCCCCAGCAAACGCGCTGAGCTTACACTCTGCCCCATCATTCCAATCGCTGACAAAGATGTTGAAGAGGATCAGGGCCAGTAGGAACCCCTGAGGTGCGCTGCTAGTTACTGACCTCCAGCTCCACTTCGTGCCACTGACGACCACCCTCTGGTCCCGGACATTCAGGCTGTTTTTGGTCCACTTCGCTGTCTGCCCATCCAGCCTATACATCAGCAGGATCTCTAGGAGGATCTTGTGGGTGGCAGCAGGAAAAGCCTACTGAAGTCCGGGCAGGCGATGCGATACTGCTCTCTCCTCGTCTGTCAGCAGTCGTTTCATCGTAGAGCTTCATCAAGCTGCTCATGTATGACTTCCACACACTGACTATTGCCAATCCCTTTCGTGTCCTTCAAGTGCCTGGAAATGGTTTCCAGGATTAGTTGATATTCAATACTCTAAAATCAGGGATAAAATTTATCAAGACTCGCCCCTCCCAGTTTGTCTCAGATTCAGAATTGCCCCACTATTTCAGATGTCAGCATCTACCCAATATAATTAAAAATATTTCTGTGCTTTAACTATTAATAAGCGTATTATTCTGATTATAATTACTACAGTGCTTAAAAATGTTTTCTTTCCTTCCTCCATTTTCCTCAACTTAAATTGATCAAAATGATGACCATGTAACACCCTGATTCCTGCCCCTCGACAGAAGCATTAACATGGGAAGAGGCTGTCGGGGGGCAAGAGGCAGCCGTGTTGCTTCTTGTGTGACAACCCCAACAGTACAGCAGGCAACGGAGGGCAAGCCAGGGGATTTATCACAGACCACCACACTCCAAATAAAAGGAAAGCTGGCATGGAATTCTCCCCCGTGAAAGACTTGATTGGTAATTAACTTAATCTAGGTGTCCCATCAGGAAATCACTGGGAAAACATTGCTTTAGGCATGTGTGATACAGCAGCAGTTTGGGGTTTCTCTCACACTTGATTTGGATTTAAACATTTTTCTTATGACAGCAGAATACCTGGAATCAAAGTGTGGAGAGTCCTTTTACTCTCACAGTTCCTTTAGTTGGGAGAGATAACGAGTACCCTACCCAGAGAAGTAACTCTTTTGCTCCTGGATATGACCATCCCAGGAAGATCCGCAAGGTGTACTGCCAAGCCCTGCTGAGGGTAGAGGTCTCCAACCCTGATCTAGTGAGTAGGCTGAAGACATCTTCCCTTAGAAGTACTTCTGCATTTTATAGCAAAACATCCTGCGTGTCATCAGGAACCTACTCAGATGGAATGAAGTGAATTACAGACACAGGAAAATATGTGCTGGCTCTGGAAGTTCTTAATCAGGACTCCTTCTGTTCAGTGCCTTAAAGGAGCAGAGTTAAACTCCCATCGTAAGAACCATGAAATTCCCCAACAAGCCTTACCATCCTGAAGTTGCAACAGAAAGCTGTGGTCTATCTTCATCTGTTCAAACGAGCTTTTCACTAAATGCAGTAACAAACACCGAGCTCACCCAGATGCCTTTCACACCCCTGCCCAGCTCCACGGCATGTGCGCACCCGCACCCGAGAGGGCAGTTTCCATTGCCGGCTCTAACTCCTGGCTGAAGTGGCCAAAGTCACCAGGGCTTCTAAAACTGCACCCGTTGCCCTCCGCATTGAAAGGGCAAGTATTGTCATCTCCAATGATAGAGTTTGCTAACGAGAACGCTATACACACAAGGCTCAAAAATGTCATTACTGCAGTAGGGCCTGCGTACAGATGTCGTCACGAGGCTACACTGGCTTCATGAGGTTTGTGCTGAAGCATGAGTATCGGATCAAGAGAAGCGAGGAAGTGATTTGGTATGAGACAGGAAGTGATGGAAAGAGCCCTTGTTTAGTAAAGTCACACAACATCCCTTCTGCTCTGTAACAACCTAAACACACACGGTAAAGAACCTGTAGGTTCAGGAGCCTCAGCCTGCTTTAACGTACCGTCACCAGCCAACAGAAACGACTGTAGTGGGGTCCTCGTCGTCAGGTTTCAAACAGCAAAAATGGCACGTGTACGGTACACGTTTACTCTTGCTTCTTTGGGATCATCAATTAAAGCAGCAACTTGTTCAAAACATCTTGGGTCTGATCTGTTAGTCGTGAAGTTTCCATTCTCAAGCTGAAAATACCTGGGTGGTCACCTTCACAAGCAGTGCATGTCAGGTGGCAACATGCTTTGGGATGGATGGCTTGAAGATGCAGAAGTACCGCTCCCACGGAACAAGAGGCTAGACTTGACGTTCTGTTTACCAGCTCTACTGGAAAATTGCTATATACCTGTATTTGTATGCAACAGCTAAGGAAAACAAATGAAAACAGCAATTTTGAAGCTCCAGACAACAGTGTAAATGCAAGCACTGTCATGTTTAGTGATCTAAAAGGAGAAAGTACATTAAAATAATTGTGTTCTTTAGCACTCAGTAAGACAAAGAATTTAGGAAACCAAGTTCACTTTTTTTTTAAACTACAGTTTAATCAGATTTAAAGACACAAATTAGAAAAAAACATTTATAGGCAAGTTAAAAACACCTTTAAAACATAACAGCATGCTGCTTCTGCAGCACTGCTGGGACAAATTAGAAATAAGTAATTATTAAAATATCACAATCACAGTGTAACTAACAGTGGTATTTTCATTTTACCATACACCAACACTTAGTTTATGGATCTGTTGAAAAATAACACTTTTTAAAAAATATATATTTTGGAATAATAAAAATGAAATTCACCAACAATGCATTATAATCTCAACCAGGAAAGGCAAATTTAGGAATACTGTAGCTATCCACTTTTAGGGGTGTTCTCTCACCTTAACATATGGGGAGTTGGAGGCATAACTACTTCTGCATTGAGGTAAAACTATTCCCTTGAATGTGTAACCAAGGCAGGAAAGAACAAAGTTCCCTATTTTAAATTCTTAAGTTGAATAACTTAATTAACAACATCTTGGCATTATGCTATATTTACCCATCTTACACCATCGTTCATTCAACACTTTTCGCATGTTCTTTTCTAACTGATCTAGAACGCGCCCGAGGTCGGGGGTTTAAGAACAACTACCTAATGACTACTGTATCATTTTGACACCTTTGTCACAGTAAGACACATTGGATGAGTCTTCATAGAAACGGTCAACACCACCGGACAAAGAAAAGCTGTAAAGAGAACCGATGAACACATAGAAAGGCAAAATATGCAGAGGCAAATACTCCAAAAGACTGCTGGACCTTTGATGTGTAGCGCTGCACCATCCTGATCACCGGTCCCTAGGCACCCTGCTTCTCTGCTTTTCTGTTTCAGATTACATCGTCCCAGTTTGGAAGCCTAATCCGACTGGAGCACGGCCCGCAGCCACGATGCGCCGTAGCGAAACCCACATGAAAATCCAGCTTAGGGTATTTCTCCCTCAGAGAACGAAAGGGGAGGAGGTTGCGCAGAGGTCTCTTTTGCCAGGAGGATCTCTTGGAATAGGTGCTGGACTGAGCCACTCTTAATAGAGAAAGGTTCCTCCCGAAGCGGCCCGAGCTCATGTCCCAGCCACGCATCTGAACTCGCCTGCTGTGTTCACAGCCTGCAGCAGAATACCCTGGAAAGGTTGCTCTGCAACAGAGTGAAAGAAGCCCTTCACTCTCCCCTTAAAGTGCCGCCAACAGATTCTATTTTCACTGCAGGGAGCAGAAAGCTCACCTGGCGGGCTCAACACCAGCCTCACCAGAATATCGATATGGTCTGTTTTAAGTACGTTTACGCACACTCTGTGTCACTACAGTCTGTCAAAGCATAAAGTTTACACAGTGCTTGTATGGATATGCACACGGATTTAGAGAAACGTAAACACATCTAAAGCCAAGAACAGGACACACAGAAGATGAAGTGGCAAAATGTGCTTTTGCACATTTGTATATCTAAAGTGTGCAAAATTGTGTTTTAAATATTCCACAGAATGAAAATTGACACAGTTGATGGTTAGGTCTTCTAAAAAACATACAAAAAGCTCATCTGAAAACAAGTTTTTACGCAACTGGGGTTTTTTCCCCATCGAGTTTTGACCGTAATAAGCAACTGTGGCGATGTTTTCAGTTGTCACCTTGCAGGGTGACTTTGTGGATGCCTGGATTTCCTGATGTTTACAGAACGCCTAGGCTGAGAGAGCAAGCGCATCAAAAATCCAGGCAGATGTAGCACAGAGCAGCTGCAGCCTGGGTCACAAGCAAGCAGATCCTCTGCCAAGCCCTGCATTAGGGTTAGCTCCCGCCAGGAACACAGGCAAACCCTCCCGGCCTCCAACGGGACACGTTCTAGCCAGAGACTCCTTCACAGCCAGCTTTTCCACCGCCACTGTGAGGAGGATCAAGACCAACAGTGCAAACCAGCTTAGATCCAGACAGATCTGGTAATCTAGTGAGAGTAGGCTCGATTCACTAGTGTATCTGCTTAGACACTTCCTCAGCGTAGCATTTAACTACTTGTTCAAGCACTGACAGCCAATTGGTTTTTTAGAATAGGAAACTTAAAAATACTCCCAAGTGCTGTTCCAAGCACTACTCGAACTAAACACACACAGGAAGGCTAATCACGTAGTGAAACGCTGTGATGAATCAGCACAGACCCAACGTGCACTTTTAATCTGCAGAGTCTGCATCGTATCAACAGCCTTACATTCATTTCCACCTGTTTTTCTAACACTGACTTCTTTCCAAATTTTCACTGAAAACAGAAGAATTCTCACACCTGAATTCAGAATTCAATGAGAATTATCAAGTGAAGGACGTAAGGATAAGGGCAATGGAAGCCTACATTATTTTGACTTGTGCTTTTCAACTTCTTCATCATGGAAGGCCAACTTATAAAGTTGAGCATGTGAAAGTTTGCACGTAAGCAACAGTGACCCATTTGCAGGCATAGGGGAGGACACGTCTAACCATGTATTTAAACAAACTGTCAACAATTAGTTTGCAAGGTTGCTGAGAGAAAGAGCTGGACTTTTCAACGTAATTTTGATATGAATTTGACAGGAGGCGAGAATCTCAAAGCTCTCCCCTGCATCAGAGGACGTTTTGCCACTAACCAATGCCACCAAGAGAGGCACAAATGCCTGATGCGCACCCTGTCGCATAAGCGTAGCATTTATAGACATATTCCTTATTCCCATGGGGGAAACAGAACAAGGTTTTAAGTGTAAAATTCCTCTAATAAATAATACACTGTCAAAGCCCATACCACAAGTCGGCGTAGAGCAGGGAACACAGAAGGAATGATTTGCTATCAGGAGCGTACTGAAATGCATACGGATGCTTTGACACGGCAATGTATTTTGAAGTGTCACCTATTCCTGAAATCTTGCCTGCATGTCACCTTAAGGGATGGCCATGGAAGAGTAAGTTTCCTGAATAAGAAGGGCGTATCTGTAAGAGCTAACAAAGCCTTCCCGATCACAACAGTAGTAGGCACCACTGAAAGTATTATTTAAATATACTCTATAGATTTCTTCCATCAATACAGAATCATAAAGGTTGAAGAAGGTTAAGCAAAAAAATAGTTACTATCAGGGTGACCAAATCTACTAACATTAACCCCTTAAGTGCCTGAAAAAACTGTTCACAATAGGCAAATATCTGCAAAGCACCATAAAACGATATGTCGTATTTACTTTTCAGAGTGAGCCGATGCGCAATACAGAAAACACTTTCACTTTTTGGATATACATTAGTTAATCAGTGAAAGAATACTTAAAACTATGTTTCCTTCATGCCCAAAACACTTCTAGGAAATTTACTTCCTACTATTTTTCTCAGCAAGAGCAACAGCAAATCACCATCATCCTTTCCAGTTCAATACTGTGAAGTGATGTGTGTAAAACCTCAAAGTTTCTGAAGAGGAGGCTGAATTGGGCTTGTTCAGCCTGGAGAAGAGAAGGCGCCGGGGAGACCTTATTGCAGCCTTCCAGTGCCTGAAGGGGCTACAAGGAAGCTGGGGGGGACTTTTTACAAGGGCCTGTAGTGACAGGACAAGGGGTAACGGGATTAAATTGAAAGTGGGGAGGTTTAGATTAGATATCAGGAAGAAGTTCTTCCCGGAGAGGGTGGTGAGGCACTGAACAGGTTGCCCAGGGAAGCTGTGGATGCCCCATCCCTGGAAGTGTTCAAGGCCAGGCTGGATGAGGCTTTGAGCAACCTGGTCTAGTGGAAGGTGTCCCTGCCCATGGCAGGGGGGTTGGAACTAGATGGTCTTTCAGGTCCCTTCCAACCCAAACCATTCTGTGATTCTACGAAAGCATCGGGGCTGGCTCTCCTCTTGACTTCCTGACCCAATGGATACAGAGGATCCAGTGCGCTAGCAAGGCAGAAAACTAGCACAGCAGAGGGAAAGCGACACCACCAACAAAACCCCGGGTTGACTCAAATCAGAGCACTGAAACAAAACACCTCTCCCCATAGTCCTCAGGATAATTCGTTTGTATGAAGAGCAGATTTTGGTTCAAAGAACTTGTATATTCAGCAATGACATTCCAAGGGTAAATTCTAGGATACTACACTTAAAGCCAAATACTGTGCAGCACCAATGGTCTTCATTTTCTTGTGTGGCCATTGTTTAAGGGGTTCAAATCACGAAGAAGAAAGCAATTGTATTGCGCGCGGACACCAGTCATGTCCCGTTCTGAAACCCACACCTTGCCCCCCTGTGCCCACCTAAAGCATCTCCAGCATATTCTGTTAGCTGTTTTAACTGCCCCAGACGCACAGGTTCTGGACACAGTGTACCTGTGAATTCCCGCTCACTGCAGTACCAGTCTCCACTACCCGAAACTGCTGCTCTTTCGGGAGCGCTTACAACTGGTTTCCCATTTCGTGACGAAGAACCAGTAAGGCTCCGTCGCGCACAGGGGCACGCGTGCCAAAGCAAGAACACAAGAGTGCCAGGACATCAATGGGAAAAGCGGCACATTAGCTGTTGCACTGGCATCCCAAAGTGCTTGGTCGGGTGGATATGCAGACCACACCAACGAGAGGGATTTAAGTTCAACAGCAACAAATGCTGAAAGAATCAACCCTAATTCTACTCACCCACCCAGAAACGTGCAATTCTGATTCGTTATTTTATGTAAGCATCCCTTCAAGAACAGAAAGTGGAAAAATGCCTTTCCTGGTTCTGTATCTAGCAAGGATAATCAAAGAAGCCAGTGTGCCCTTATGAAGAACAGAAAAAACACAATGCCATGTCCAAAAGGCATAGGACAACCCCCACCCCACGTAAGGGGACATCTACTGGGGTCAGCAAAGTAAGGATTCAGAAGTCAGACTATTTCACCTTACTACAGCTGTTACTGAAACAACGAACATCCCTGCTCACCCCAACACTCGTCTACTCTCGTTCCATATTTAGTTCCCCCTGTCTAACTGTGTAGGTTAATTAGCGCTAGCCTACGTACAGGGAAAAGGTTTGTTATCCTCCTGGAGTTCTAGGCAAGGAGCCAGCAGCCAGCCAGAACTGTCACCTCAAGGAAACAACTCTGACCTGGCTTAGGAGCTCCTTTGGAGGGCAAGCCAGAAGTACGGAGCCTGGTTTTGCACGGTAGTATCCCCAGAGCTGAGGGCCATGACTGCACTTCTGCTCCTAAGAATATTCACCCCACTAGTGCCAGATATTTGATGAAAAACGGAAGGTTCAAAATGTTATGACAAAGTTTGTCTCATCCGTTTGCAGGTTATTAATCGACAAGCTGCATTATTTTTCTCTGGTAGTATTTTGTGCCAGTTTTAAAGCTAAAAAAACCCCATGTGGATAAACAGTTTGTGTTTACTTAAAAGAATTTATATGAAAATATGGAATATAAGCAATTAAAATGTAGCCCTTTAACAGCAGTAATCTAGCAGGGATTATCATCACAATAAATGGCCTGGAACAGGTATAACCGCTGCAGCATCCCCTCGACATGCTTCCATAATTCAGTGAGTCAGATACTCCGAAGGATTCCTCCGTTTTCGTTACGCTACCCGCAAACCTGACATGAGCTTTGCATCTGAAACTCTAAAGAAAAAGGCTTTTCTTCAAATTCATATACTTCTTTGGAAAAAGGGCCACTCATTACCAAGCCTACCGAAACTGGTCATGATGGTAATTTCACGTTTGACTACCTGTGCACTGGAGCTCAAGGTAATTTTGCTACTTTATGCTGAAAGCATCACCGACTCACTACTGTATGCCTGAAAATTCAAAACAACTTGAACTATTAAAAATCATGTTTTGTAACGCAGTTCTATTTTAGAACAAGTGTTTCTGGTATTTAAGGGTATAAATGCACTTTCACTGAAATCCCACTGCTTGCACATTGTCTTCCGTGTCCCACGGCTGCCTTTCCTTCTCCAGCTGCAAAGCCCACTTGGCAGTGTTGCATTGGTTTTCAAAGTAAAAGAAACCCAGGTTAGAGCTATCACGCCCTGGGAAAGGTCATCCATCAGGTGCTTTATTTTTTTCCAATCCATTCGAAGGGCTACGTGTAATTATACTCTTCATCAGAGCAACCTAACTCTAATTTGGCATCAGTAACGTTTACAGTTCTGAAACGTACTGTCATAGTCAGAGATACTTTAAGAAAACCCTCCAAATACTGAGATGCTTATTGCAATTCCCTTTTAAAGATGCAAAAGCCTTCTAACGGCTTCGCATTTCCTATTTTTGTCTTCTTTACAGCATACAGCATTAAATATTTGCCATATGCTTTTCCACATCCAACTTGAAAATGCCCACTTAGAAACGGTATTTCAGTAAATAGAGGGTTTAAGGCAAGTGATTCATTTTGGAAAAATTCATTTCCATTCGTTAAGCCTAGATGGACGCAATTTGATTCCACCCCATCAGTGCCTTGGGATACACAACGTACATTCGGCAAAGGGCACACAGATGACCCTGTGGACATACGTTGCAAGTCCTGAGTGCCCATTGAAATAATGGTCGTCTCTTTGTATAAGGCGTGACCCACAGGGACATGGCATGGGAGGGGTTAATTTGTTTTGTTTCCAGTCTTGCTATTGTATGTGATTTTCCTAGGTAACGCATTCTTTTCTTACTAAACATCTTTGCAAACAAATACAAACCCCTTTAAAAGGTGCTAAAAATGGGTTTCTGAAAACATACAAAATATATTCATCATAGTTATTTCCTCAATCACTGTTTTAATGTTTGATATCTGCAGGTTATTTCTTGTTTCTGACCAAAACTATTATTTGTTGTGGAAAAACTGTTCTTTTGCAAAAGATTTTCTTCTTCTAGTTTTTTGGACCATGAGGGCTGGACGCTTTCAGGCTTTTTACTTCCTTTTTGAGTTCTTTTCAGTGGAAATACCAACAACACCAGGATGCTGGCAATATGAAGACAGAAATAGCAGGAGCTAAAAAACAAACACAGATAACAGTAATTCAGTAACAGAAGGATGATTAAGGAATAAACTGTCAAAACCTACTTGCGTACAGTATTTTGCTCGTAAGACAGGGAGACATGAATATTTCCTTTAAGAAACGTAAAGAGGGGGAAATCAGAAATCATAGCATCATAGGAGCCTTCCCTCAGTACTCAGTGCTGTAGGAGAGATGTAAAGTGAGGAGGAGTCTGCTTTCAAGTATTTTTCACAAGTCATCACATAGTCTCACTATAAAACAGTTCAGGTGCGTATCAGTAACCTCAAAGGCACCCTTCTGGTTTGGTTTTTGGTTGGGGTTTTTTCTTCCCCGCTCCAGGAAAATAAGCCTACCACGGCAGGACAACAAGAGCACTCTGTGGGTTCTCATACGCAACACACACTATGCTCAAGCAGTGGAACAGAAATACAGTTTGCCCAGCTAACAGATCAATCTTTTAATTAGCAGTAAAACAGCTCTAGAAATCTTATGCAGCAGAAAATACTTCTATTCAGAGTTAAAAAGAAAGGAAACAGGTAGAATATGCTTACCTGTAAAAGGTGAAAGAGGGTTTCACAGAGAGCAGTACAAATGGCACGACTGTGTAACTTATTGCTAATTGAGTTGCCATCCATGTTAGGATATCATAACACAGTTTAACAGCAGGAGAGTCAACAAAATAGTGTCTGATATTGTTTCTGATCTGAAAAAGCAGATAATAGTAAGTTAGCTTAGGAAGATGCTCTGAGAGCTATCTTGCTGTACAGAGCTTGAACACTTCCAGGGATGGGGCATCCACAGCTTCTCTGGGCAACCTGTGCCAGTGCCTCACCACCCTCTCCGGGAAGAACTTCTTCCTGATATCTAATCTAAATCTCCTCACTTTCAATTCAAACCCGCTACCCCTTGTCCTGTCACTACAGGCCCTTGTAAAAAGTCCCCCCCAGCTTCCTTGTAGCCCCTTCAGGTACTGGAAGGCTGCAATAAGGTCTCCCTGGAGCCTTCTCTTCTCCAGGCTGGACAAGCCCAACTCTCACAGCCTTTCATCATAGGAGAGGCTGAGTTTTCTTTTGTTTGTGAAATTCTGTTCCAACAATGGGAATACCAAAGGTATTTTAAAAATCCGAACCCCACACAGGTTTAGGTTCAGTTTTATTTAAGTCTAAAAAGACACCAGTAGATCTTCTCCTTCCTATGACTGAACTTTTCCCCTTGCTCACCCTCCTATTTGCTGACAAGCCAAGTCGGGCTCAATTCAGCCTTTGTCCCTTGGTATCACGGCTGCCACCTTCTGGCCGCCTGCACTGAGGGTGCTCCTCTTTGAAAAGCCGCACACCAGAGGACCCAGTTCAGCTTCTCCAACCTTCCATCTCTTTAGAACTCCGGGTCTAAAGAACGTGTCCGAGGCTAGCTCCTGCTGATTTCAGTTTTTACATTAAAATCATTTTACCCTTCCTGTCCTCCTTACCCAAATTCCCCTGTAGAGACCACATTCTCACTCAGTCTTTGTTTAGCTAAGCAAAGTAAAACAAGTCATTCTGACCACAAACCCTTTGTCCTGCCATCTCCCCCCAGTTCTCTCCTACAGTCACGTACGACTTGTTCCTGTGGTCTCTAGAACTTGGGTGAAGCTTCCCAGAACTTCTTGTAGAGATATCTAGGATTTTAGGACTCGAAGGACAACTTTCAAGATACATCTATAATTGCCCCTAGTAAGCACTTGACTATGAAATGTGTAATGATTAATGGGAGTAATACTAGTTGAATACATGCTTAGGCATGATAGAAGAGAGTGTGGGTCAAAGCTGGCAAACGTTGCAGTAAAGGCTAGCAGAGACAAATAACAAACATGCTGAAGTACCTCCAACTTATCAGCTGATCTTAAGTATCTGTTAAATCCCGAACTCAAAATATTTTTATTTAATATCCTACTGATTGGTAAAAATGAAATGACTCCAACGCAGCTTGCTAGCAAAGCCCAGGATGAAGTGCAGAGAGCACTCTGATTTACTGGACTGCCTGAGAGAACACAACCACTTTTACCTGTGAACTGTCCCTGACCCTTGGCTTTTGCACCAGCCCCTGGCTGCTAAGTGTCAAAAGCTCACCATGACAGAGTCAGGAAGCGAGCTATACCTATTGCTGAGAAAGGAGTCGATTCTGTCAAACAAGGACTATACCCACATCTCTGAAGGAGGAGGAGGAAGCATCTGCTTTATTGGTGCTGGTAACCATCTACGTCTGAAGTACCGCCTTCCCCACGCTGTTGGAGCAACAAAGAGCAGTCTGCTCCATTTCTTACTCTCCTGGTTCTTCCAAGAGAGAAGCGGTCTGCTACACTGCTCTGAGCTACACCATGTTTGTTTGTTCCTCTTTCTCACTGGGTAGCTGCTAAGCCTGCCTCTGCTCTTGGGCAGCTTTCCCAAGCGGAACGTCGAGATTTCTTGGCAGATTTGCTGGTTCCATATAGTTCCGAGCAGCAGCTGCAAAAGCTTGTCAACGTGACTGCGCTGCTGGCTGCCCGATTTTGAACAGTAACTGCACCAGAGTTTATCTGCTGGTTGAGGGAGAGCATTCTTTAGCTACCATCTTTACAGCAGTACTGAAGAGAAATCAGAGAGAGGGAGTACTCCATGAATATATAGCACTGACCCCCACATTTTAAGCTACTCATCATCAGTGATTTTTTCATCATTGGAAAGTTTTATCCAAATGATCGTAGATAACATCCCCCCTGTTGAGCCTGACTTAGCCATACATGAGCAGTTAACAGACAGGAAGAGCTTCCACAGGAGAGAAGCTACAAAGATGTTACAGTCCATGTACAGTCTTGTTCCCACCAACCCCTCCTTGTAATTAGTAATTCCCACTGCTCTCCTAACTGAAAAAGTAAACGACGCTGTCAGACAGACTGCATCTCCCCTGTAAAGTGCACCTTTGGGCTACAGAACACAACCAGTTTTCTTCTACAAAGCGTATTATTTCAGATGATACTTGGTTGGTACTTACAGCTCGTGCTGCTAGTGTCATTAGTACTCCTGTTAAAAATGTTAAATAATATCCTGGGTAAACCCCGTGCCAGATGGCGGAAAGGATGAAGGTTTGGATCGTTGGGCTGAAGGTGGCTCGCTCGTAGCACACTCTAGCAAGTCAAAGACAATTCAAGACAACGTGAAACAAATCACCAACAACTTTACCCATTACCATCTGTCCATTTATACTTTTAGCAATTTCACCTCCAACACATCATTTGCAATGCAACTGCAGTTTACTATTATTTAACAATGTTGCTGCTACTGACCTGCAGAAAATACGTAAAGCTACTCACAGTCCCCAATGTAACCCCTCAGTGCTACCCAGTGCCATCACAGAGGGTACTCATTTCTAACCAAGTGATAAACACGCACCTGAAGATGGGTGTTGGATGGCTCAACCCTTATTAAGGCCAAGAACGTGTTTGAAAAGCTACGATGGACAGCACAGTCTACCCCGCAAACTCCTGCAATGGGTCAGGTACACAAACATTTCATAAAGGAAAGCAGCTTATAGAAGGAGGGGAAGACTAACAGCTACCTTCAATGTTGAGTAACAGAGACTGAAAACTTGTCTGTGTAAGGCAATTGGGTGAGCACAATGATGAAATTATAATTAATGAATCCAGGAATGTGAGAATTATCAAATAAGGAAAATGCTGAACTCTGCTATTTAAAAACCAAGATTCTGAACTATTAGGCGAGGTCCTAAAGCGAGGATTTCTAGAAGGAAGAAGGGAAAAAGGAATCCAAGAAAGGTAGTTTCTAGAAGACAACATCAAATGACACAGTGACAAACCATCATGATGTGGAAGAATGATAGGAAACATGGTAAGGTCCTGATATGGCTTCATCAAGAGTTCTGTAATGTCTGTAATGATCTGAAAACCAAAAAGCAATAGGAAATATGGAAACAGATGCACACTAACATGAATCAAAAATAAACAGCACAAGCATGCATGAACACAAATCTAAGGCTAGCAGACAAAAATGAGTTTTAACTAAAAGAGGCCATAGATACCAGCGTGTAAAAAGGGTTTATAAACATACAGCAAGTGATGGAGAAAGAGAAGAGAATGCACATCTATCATCCGAAGAAGACAACAAGCTGATGATAGAGGGGGCCAAAGCATTCACTACTAACGTAACTACTTGACTACAACTTCTGTATATACGCAAGACAGCTGAGGCCAAGTGATACACTCAGTGTTAAGAAGGTAAAGAGGCAGGATCTGATAGAATAATATAGTTTATTCCAGACATAAGTTTTATCCCTCAGTGCAGGGTGCCAGCACAGCCCTCTCCCCCTGCCAAAGGGCTTTGCTAACCACGCCCGTTAAGATGAGAATATGAGGCTAATGCGTAGTACGCAAAGCCCGAGTACACATCGGTGGACATTTGCCCCAAACTGACCACCCTAAAGACAGCTTCACTGGCCAGAATAAACAGTAAGCAGTGAATTCCAAAGAGACTTTTGAGACAAAAAAAAATTAAATCTGTCAGCCTAGAAAGTGCAAAAGCACTAGGAAAATTTGTAACAAGTCCAGGAGACACCTTGGAGCAAAATACCAGTCATCAACCCTGGGGTGACACTGCCAGGAGTCGCTCCGCCAGCATCAGCCCGTGTCTGGGCCAGGACAGAGCATCCTCCCTGGCAGCCAGTGAGCAGCCTGCAGCCGGCTGGGAGACTGGCAGCGCGGCAATCAGTACCCAGGGAGCAGTATCTCACCCCTACCAGCTGCAGGCACACAAACTCCTGCCAGGCTCTAACTGCATGTGGGTCGGCAGGGTCACAGAGAGCTGGAGCACCCACATCTGCATCACGCAGCGCCTACTAGTGGGGGCCCCTCACTTCCAGAATGGGTGGGTTCTTGTATCCCACGTCCTCGGGACTGGAGGCGCAGTTTGCGTGTAACACGCCTGTGCATGTGATCTTCTTTGAAACTCCTTGGGATTAGTTACAGAAGAGTGTTTAGAAACGTTTATTAAACCAAACACCAAACATGTACAAAGTGTTACCTGTTCTAGCACTGATATTAAATCAGAAAGTGTATTTCACTGACTGGTGGTTAATTATGTCTCTTTAACAAATTGATAAATTCCTTCAATCTTTATCTGGTTCGAAATACTTTAACTAAGCAAATTTTCCCCTGCAAAGCATTCAGGAACTAACAAAACCAAATTAACTAACCAAATTTCAGTTATATCAATGCAAGTCAGATAAGACATATACTAGAAGAAAAGTTATCAAGCTTCAATTTCAAAGAGTAAAAGGTGAGCTTAAACCCCTCCATGGATTTGTCAATAATAAGTGAAGCATTTCAGTGTGATTTGACATTCCCAAAAGCAAACCAAGGAAATATGGTCATCACAACAGGCTGAGAAAATCTATTCAAATTTAAGATTCAGGTTATCTTATCCATAATTTGCCCCAGAAGTGGGAAGATGCAGGCACTGCCTTTGGTCTGGTTTTATACTTTTACTACTAGCTTGGGTAGCAGACTGATAAGTATATTTTTCCATCCTGCCTCCCCCTTCCTTTTTTTTTGGGGCGTGTGTGGACAGAGAGAGCAGAATGATGAAGATCGTCATTTTTTCCTGAACAGAGCACTAGAATACAAAATGATGCTGACAGAATTGTTGATTTCAGAGCATCATTCGAGACTACATCCATGGTATAGGACATCTAGTAAAAAAAAAATGGAAGATGCAAAAGAGCCCCCATCCCTGTAACATCACCAAAATGTGTAGCTGAGTGGGAATATGAATGAGCAGTATGAAACACCGAGTATCAGCTGAGCATGAATCAACCATAGATTGCTGCTGCAGAAAAGACAGATCACAGAATCACAGAATAGTTTGGGTTGGAAGGGACCTTAAAGCCCATCTAGTTCCAACCCCCCTGCCATGGGCAGGGACACCTTCCACTAGACCAGGTTGCTCAAAGCCTCATCCAGCCTGGCCTTGAACACTTCCAGG
This sequence comes from Eurypyga helias, assembly GCF_000690775.1. Classification (NCBI taxonomy): domain Eukaryota; kingdom Metazoa; phylum Chordata; class Aves; order Eurypygiformes; family Eurypygidae; genus Eurypyga; species Eurypyga helias. Next base: position 16,751 of record NW_010224381.1, read on the forward strand.
GATGGGGCATCCACAGCTTCTCTGGGCAACCTGTTCCAGTGCCTCACCACCCTCTCTGTCATACTGTGATGCATTAGAGCGCTCTCTAAAGAGAAGAAAGATAATTAATCCACTCAAATCATTCAACTCTGTCTGTAACAAGCCAGGGAAATATCCTGGAGGTCTTCGCAGAAGGACTACAACCACTCTTAAGATGGCAGGAAGTTTGGAACTATGACAGAAGAGAGCAACCAGAACCACAGAGGTTTTGTAAATATGACCACAGACAAATGGAAAGAGGTATTTTCTTTGGAAAAAGAGGAAGGGACAGGCTGAGGGGAAATGTAACAGCTTCCCTAGTCAGGAAACATTACCATGATATCTATTGTTGATGAATGCTACTAAGTAAATGTTTTACCTTGCAAGCTTGTGACAATAACACCTCTGAACTGCTGTATTTTGTGATCTACATGAAGTGTTTGTTAAACTTCTTGATGATCCGTAGATCCATTAACCCTACTTTTACAAGGAGTTTGCTTTCACACAATCAGGGTTTAAGTCCTGTAATTCTGATGATTTGGTTTCTCTTCAGAGAGTTTCAGAAAACAACAGAACAAATGTTGATGTTCGGTATTTCATGCAAGATAAATGCTTAAGGCATCAGGTACTTCTACAAATGGTAAACAAGCGAGGCATTAAAAGTGGAGGTTTAAAGCAACACGTGAGCTTGTCCTCTATGCAAACTGCTGCAGCTATCCTCAGAGATTCTTCTACAATTGGTCTTAGAAATATTTTTAAAGGAGATGCTTTAATTTTTCTTACATCTTCTTTTAATGTCACCCTGAGCAACTGACGTCCATCTTTTTCTTTCCATTCTTAACAAAAATGCTACTCTTCTTCAGTAAAAAGAGTTTTCTTTTAGAACCATTTAGGAGATCTGAAAGTCTGTTGAAACACAACCTTTTCCTATTAGGTTTTAATATTGATAAACTTCTGTTCTCTAACTAACTTAAAATGCATTTTAAAACAGCTAAATTGCTTATTTGCTTTATTACATGATCCATTTCAATACCTGCAAGCATGCAATTCCTCCCTGCTGACTATCCTAGGCAGAGATTCTATTGCCTACTGAGCCAACCAGAATAATCAGAAAATTCCATTTCTGTTTTCAACTGAGTCAGACAAATACTTAGGGAAGGAATTATGGAAGAAAGAATACACTATGAAGAAATTCAATGGAAGAAACATGCTGTTTCCAACAATCCTAGGATAAAATTCCTGAGTGATCCCAAGATGGAGCTGTCTCAGTTAAACTGCAGCTATTGATAGCAAGACCAACTAAACAGACCGAGAAGGGAAACACCTTCCCCACACTCTTCAAGAACACTTTTTTATTTTCTAATTACCACGGTGTAGTAGAAGCAGGATGATGTCGTTCACTGGGCACTATACCTCTTTCCCAGGCAAGGAAGAAAGTGCATCAGGGGGATATTCATTTGCAATTTGCGTTGACAGCACAGTGCAGGGTGTGACATTTGCCATCGACTCGTTATGGAAGGGGCGCAGAAAGTTCTCTCACAGAATGTATGGAAGTTCCTGTATCACTGTGCAGCTAAAAATAACGCAGAGCTTCCGCAGGCTGAGACACATGTTCTGCCTGCTGCTCTCAGCAACACGCACTACCTTGAAGGCCAAGAGAAAAAGAGAAGGTTGTAGGTTCCCTATGGGCAGTGAAGAAAACTGGTTTCCACCATAACCTGATAGTTTACACTAAGAGAGAAATCCTAAATGCAGAGGCTTTAATTCAAGTGCTACAAGAAGAATGTGCAGGTACTAAATACCCAATGGTTTGTGGGGTTTAACTTTAAATGTTAAATCACCTTCGAAGCAATGTTTATCTAAGAAACTTCAGTGGAGTAAATCTTTCCTTTAAGAAATAAATACCTTTTGAGCCACAGAGCTGTTTGGATATTCCAGTTATCAAGAAACATCTTGAAACTTGTGGAAAACTGTAAAGTAAAGAAAAAATTAATTATCTCTGTAATTGTAAAGTGTTACAGAGTATTTCAAAATTCTGACATACAAATTACAAGACAACCCCAACTCCGTGATGAGTTGAATATGGTATTTACCCAACTACTTAGAATCCCCAAATATACTACAAGTCAACTGGGAAGTAGAACATAGTCAAACAGACTATTTTCCATCCTCTCCTAAGAGCGTGAACACACAATTTCTTACTTAGAATATATCCACTATCTCAAGAAAAGAAAATACATAAGCAAAGTTACCAGGACTACAAGCAGCTACCCACATGGGCATGGTTGTTATTTGAAAGACCCAGAAACAAACCTCTATTTGCTGGATTCTCAGATTTGATATTAGATCCCAACGTGTAACTCCATTTTTATCGTAGCCTCTAAAACCAAACCCTGCTGCATTATTAATTGCATCTGCTGCAATGAAACAAAAAGAAACAAGTCAATTATAAACTGCATGTATTACAAAAATGGTGCATCACACAACATCTACTTTCTTCAAAACATTTATCATATTTTAAAGGCTACATAATTTTTTATTTAACTACTGAGCATCATTGTATTTGACACTTCAAACAAACAAAATAATCCGACCAACACCCCAGCTCTCAATAAAAAAACTTGTGCAAAACCAGAGGAATGAAAAGTAGCACTGTCTGCTTCACAGTACAGACGTCCCCTCTCTCACACCACCTACTCAGACTTGCTTGAGCAGTCTGACAGAAAAACAAGCTCAGTGAGGTGCATCAAGACTACGAAACAGTGGCTGCAGGTGATGATTCCAGATAGTAGTTCAGCGCTCCGAGGCATGTTCTTGCTCTTCGTTCTGCAGGGGTGACGTTTAAAGCATAAAGATACACCGCACCATTCACTTCGAGCAGGTGCCCGGTGACAGCACCACAGAGAGCAGTGCAAAGCTAGCAGAAGACAACAGCAATTTACTAAGCAATGCAGGCTTAGACAGATTTCCACTAATGGCACAAGGCCACTGTTAGTGACACTTCTGAATGCAAGTGTTCACAGTGCGTGTCAAAGCTCAAAGAGTTCAAAGCAAACATTACTTGTCCCTCAGAGAAAAAGCTGCTGTCGTCATCTAGACTATGTAAGAAAATACAAGGGACCTCAGTCTGAACAGCGCCTGGCACTTTCAGTTATCACCTTTCCTCAGCTTTGTCAGCTCAGACACTAATTAGGATGGCCACTTACACCGAAATGAGATGTTCTTCCAAGTATTGCCACTGTTGAGCCAAACACTGGATGGCATGTACCCAATCACGGAATGGTTAGGGTTGGATGTGACCGTA
>NW_010224382.1:0-214 GCF_000690775.1 Eurypyga helias
CCCCTGCCCCGCGTCCCCGCTGCCACCAGCACCCCACCCGCACCACGCACAAAGCCCCGGGCCCGGCCCCATGGCACCCACCCGCTGTAGCGGGGTGTCCGGGGGTCTAGCACTGCTGGGGCATGGCCTGAGCCCTGGGGCAGGCGAGGAAGGCGAAGGACCCGTTACCCCAACCCAACCCACCGTCTGCCGGCACGCTCCTTTGGCTAAAGAA
>NW_010224382.1:433-3336 GCF_000690775.1 Eurypyga helias
CGCGCCACCCTGTACTTTGCACAGGGCGGCTGCAGTCCACTCCTCAGCGCTCTTATCTCCCAGCTTCGCCGAAACCGGCCGCCCCGGCACCACAACGCGACATCCCCGCTTGTCCCAGAGCCGCTGTTGGCCCCACTGCCATCAAAAAGGGGGATTCAACCAGCTCCGATGCCAGCCCGGGACATACCCCTGCTGCAGGTCAGGGGAGAGGGAATGCAAAACACGGGCAGAGAGGGGTACGGGAGTGACATAAACCACAACAAGTTTCGTTCAGTGACACCTTTTATTGTGCACGCTCGCCACCGCCAGTTCCCAGGCTCAGCCAAGCTTCCGGGAGGATTTCTGTGCGTCGCAGCCACCCGGAGAGAGGTTGGCATGCGGGAAAACTGCCTGGCTGGATGCAGCCTCTTTGGAGACATCCCAATGGCTGTGCTCCAGCACTGCTCCCAGCGGAGGCAAACCCAGCTGTATCTTCTCCAGTGGTGCCGAGGTGGTGGTTACTAAGCAAAATCCTCACCTGGCTGCTGGTTGTGCCATGGGTGCCAGGACCAGGGGGATGAGGTGCCGTGTCCACAGTCCCCTGCGGTCACACCACCCCGTGCTCCCCTCTGCCTGTGGCCACGGCAGCCCTGCTGCCCTCTCCAGCCCTGGCCGAGGAGCCTTGTCCCAGCTGGGGAGGTTTATTTCCTGCGTCCGAGGCGGGCCATCAGCTCGGCGTTGGCGGCCGCCTTGGCCTGCAGCTCCTTCTCTCTGGCCAAGTCGAGCAGGATTTTCAGGATGTGGGTGGGGACATCAAGTGACAGGGACACCTTTCCCACCTTTTTCCCAGGTCTCTTGGTGACATGGCTTACGGGCCAGGGCAAAGCTTCTCTTGTTGACCCCTCTAGCAGCGATGGGCTGGCTTTGTCCAGATGAGACCCTTCCCCAGAGCCACGGTCTCTCCTCATTTCGGGGAGACCTGGCAGCATCTTGTTAGCACCAGTGGTTTCCTGCCTCGTCATCTCGCCTCCGTTGCCATGGCAGGAACCGCTCACGCCTTGGCCCCTTCCAGGCTCTTGCCGGTGCCCCGAGAACCACCAGGCAGGTGAGCAGTGTCCTGCAGCACAGCGTGGCCGGGAGTGCCTGCAGGGATCACACGGCTGGTGCTGAGCATCACCCCCCGGCACAGTGCCACAGCCCCCAGGCAGGACGTGTCCCTGCTGGGGTGCCGCACGCAGAGCCCCTCTGCTCCCCAGCCAGCTGTCCGTGCCTGGCATGGGAGGGGTTCACCTCCTTTTTGGGATCCTTCTTTTTTTCCACCCTTATCTGAGTGTTTTGCATGTGGGAGAGTTTTGGGGAGGCTGAAGGGGACACAAGAAGCAAATCCCATGGGGACGGGTGTACCCATTCTGCCCTGCAGCCCCTGGCCAGATGCTGGCTGTCCCTTCCATTCCACACCCATTCCCACCCAGGGAAAAGGGACATTTCCCCTTTGGGGCAGTGGGGGTGTGTGGCAGTGTGGTGACCGCAGCTGCTCCCCAGCCCAGACCTGCCCTCTGTCCGGTGAAATGTGATGTGCCTGGGGTTTCGGGGCCAGGCGGGCTGTGGGGCTTTCTTCCTCCCACGCCTTCCCCAGCAGATGCTATCCCTGTGGGGCTGCTGGGCTCTCTGGGACAAAGGGCACCCCATCGGGAGGGACACCAGCCACTTGGCCACAGGAGGACGGTGGCAGCGGGATGATGGGGACACGAGTCCAGCCACCTGCACTGAGCTCTCTCAGCATCTTCCTCTGCCCTGGCCCCCACCCAAGGTCCCAAGGAGGATCCTGGGCGATGCAGGGTGCTGTGCCGTGGAGTGGGGGTCAGTGTGGGTCTGGGACCACTGCTGCACAAATTCTACCATATGGCCACCTCTCCCCCAAATCAGACACCCACTGCGTTTTGCCCAGCTGGATGGAGGGCAGTGAAACGCACCCAACCTCCTGCAACCCACTTTCGGGGTGAAACCCTTTGGAAAGTACCAGACCAGGCAGCCAGAGGTGGTTTAACTTGCTAGGAAGCGGGTAATGAAAAGCATCCAACCCCCTGCAACCCATTTCCCAGCTAAGCCCTCCCCTCCCCGGAAAGCACCAGCAAAGGGCACAGCCTCACCATTTCCAGCAGGTCCTCGTCCCCCAGATGTTCAGGCGATGCTCCAGGCGTGCAGGGACCACAAGCTGGGGGTGTGCCCGGCTCCCTGCTGAGCCCTGGCTCTTATCCTGCCCCCAGCTCCACCTCCGACCCACAGAGGGGCTGACGGTGACAGGCGGGGGGGACGGGGGGGGCACTATGTTATTAATACATTTTGCCTAATAGAAGATGAAATCATCCTGGGCTGTGGGTGGGCGTTTGCCCCGTCACCTCCATCCACTGTGTTTAGAGGGGATTCCAGGAACCCGGGGCCGCTCAGGCATAATTAATTTCATGTCTGACTGGTGAGATGATTTTTAACCATCTAATTGAGACTTCGTGCTCCTGTCAGCCTTGGTTAATCACTTAAAGAAGGGATCACTGCTGGCCAGCATCCATGGCACTGACAGCCCGAGTGCCAGACCCCTGGCACTGTGCCGCACAAGGCTCCCAGATGTCTCCCAGTGCCGGCGCTGCCGCCCTGATGGGCTCCCTGGCCCTGGCGAGCCGAGGGACTTCACTGGAGACACGTCACCTCCCTGTTGTGCCACCCCAGGGTGCTGCGTGGGCCACCGGTTTGGAGCCAGCTTCACCAGTCCAATGGGACACCACCGGTTTGTAGTTCACCTGCACCCAGTCCATCTGGGATGCCACTGGTTTGCAGGCCATCTGCACCAGTCCAGCCAGGGGACACCACTGGTTTGCAGCTCACCTTCACGCGTTCCAACTGGGATGCCACTGGTTTGCAGCCCAACT
>NW_010224382.1:3389-3701 GCF_000690775.1 Eurypyga helias
GCTGCCCGTGGTGGGTTGCAGTCTGTAGGGTGAGCCCCACACAGAAGGGTTTTGACTCAAAGTTTCCAGCGTAGCAGCGGTGGGAGCACCCAGGGGCTCTCCGCTGGGGCAGGCACCTGCGTGAGAGGAGTTGGGTGCTCATCTGAGAGGGCTGGCCAGGGCGAGGAGCCAGGGTGCCTGGCGCTGGGGCTCACACCACTGCGGGTCTTGCCCACCCCCGTGGCCGCAGGGTGACCCATCCCATGTCAGTGTTCCTGGTGGTGGCAGGGAGAGGAAATAACGCCAGCTCTGTTCCTCGTCCAGGGTACAGCC
>NW_010224383.1:0-23134 GCF_000690775.1 Eurypyga helias
TCGCTCCCACCCCCTCGGCCACCCCTCCGGGTGGGAGTCGCTTTGCCTTCCCCTGCGGTGCCCGGGGGTGTCTGCAGTTCACACGGGACCGACACTGCCGTTCTCGGTGCCAGATGGCCCGCGGGAGGCAGAGCCTGGCTCCCGGCGCTCCCCCCTCCCCTGCTTCCAGCTGCCGCCGTGGGATACGCGGACCTATTTTTATTTAGCTGGTGCTGACGGCTTGTGGTTAAATGATAAATGTTTTGCGTCGTGGCTTTTAGGTCGCAGGGTGTTTCTGCTGGACTCCCAAGTCTCTTCCGGCAGTATTTTGCCGCCTTTTTGGGGATGTTTTTTAATTAAATCGTTATGTGAAACAATAACTCAGGACTAGTAAATCAATCCGTCTATGTATCACTAGGAAAACTCTAACTTACAAAAGCGCCGGGGCAGCCTTTGCACTGCGTGGTGAGGTTTTAAATTGTAATTCCTGCGGCTTAAAAGGGATGCTTGTAACGGAAAGCATGTTTATATTTTCTGCTTAATAAACAGGTTCATGGTATTTCATGTTTCTTTTCGCTCTGGAGGTTATTGCATTTAAAAGTGTGCGCACAACTTCGTTTCCAACACCTACAAACCTGTAATTAAGGAGTGCCTCAGTATAGTGGGAATGAGATGGAAAGACAGTTCTTTGTCTTTAAATTCTTCTTTTCTCCCCAGATATGGCAATCCGCTTTAAGCACTCTGAATCCAAACCCCACGGACAGCTGTCCTCTCTACCTGAATTACGCCACTGTGGCCGCTTTGCCTTCCAGGGTCAGCCGGCACAATAGTCCATCTGCAGCTCAGTTCATCACCCGCCTGGTTAGAAATTGCCTTCCAGGAGGTGTCAACAGATGTATTGTTGTAAGTGGCAGTTTCAAAATGCTTCTGGTGAAACGTCTAGTATTTTCTCAACTTTTCAGGGTTTTAGCTGTATCCAAGGAGACTGGAGGTGGGCAGGTTTTATCAGTATGATGATACCGACATCTATAAGTGGTTTTGCACTGTCGCGTAAACAAGACGTAACTACAGTAGCTTATGCGTGCTCAAGCAGTTGGAGTGAAGGCTGGGTATGTATGGAATTTCTTCAGCTGGGAATGTCCATGCAAAGGGAGCTGGTACTGGCATTTTTCAAACTGAGATTTATGACATCAGCACGTGCTTTGGAAGATTGACGTAGCCTGCACGCAGGCTGCTGTGTCTGTATCGCTTAACCCATTGAAGGTGCCTGCCTTGGGTTACTCGGGTGAGTTTTAGGAGTCTTAATGCAAAATAATGCTCCAGTGTGAGTCCTTTGCACTTGGACTGCTTTGGTCATCTTCTGTATGAGCCTGATGAATTTGTATTTTGGTTTCTATGGCTCCTCCAGATTAATTCAGATTTCTAGGTGGTTGGCAAAAGCTCACGTAGTCGGTGTCAGTAACAAAATCTAATTATACTCTTTAGAGGGAAAACTTACTTGCCAGAGTAGTAACTCTATGTAGTTAACTTTGAAAATGTTTACCTCAAACTGCTTTTCATTGGTAATTTCTGTAACGAACTTCAGAAAAATATTCTACATGTTTAGAAGGTTTGGGTTAATATTAGCTGCATTCTCATGTCATTTCTGTATTTGTTTTGAGCACACACTGATGATTCCTGTGCTTTTTTCCTTGATCTGTAGGCCAGCCTGTGTTAATTGCACTATTATAATTAAAGTAGTCCAGCTCCCTTGTAAGAAACTAATTCCCACACAGTGAAGTCCAGCAGTGTAATTAATTTCCACGTGGGAAATTAACTGAACCAGTTCAGTGTGATGCTGTTCATACTGCCGCTCCATCCATGCAGGACGGGATGTAGGAGTCTGTTGAATCAGACTTTTTTTTCCCAACCCCTCTTCACCAATGACAGGTTACAGATCCTTTTAAACGTAGCCTTCCACATCCCTGATGTTGTCTGACTTGTTTGCCTTCTGGCTGGTGTTTCAGATGGTCTGTGAGCGGTCTGAAGTCTTCGCTTCTGCCTGCGCCTTGGCCAGGGCTTTCCCGTTGTTCACACATCGGTCCAGTGCATCGAGACGCACAGAGAAGAAAACTGTAACGGTAGAGTTTTTCCTTGTTGGACAAAACAATGGACCAATAGAAGTGGCAACACTTAAAGTAAGATTTTTGGTTTTTTCAGTTATCGTTTCCATTATTCCCTGAAATTTTTATTTCTTCAGTTTGTTGCATGCACAGGTACCTCTGTCTGAGGCCACATGTGGAATAGGTGTTGCATCTAAAGTAATAAATTATCCAAGGTCAGAGTTCCTTGGAATTGATCAGTTCACAACACCCCTGAGTAGAAACTTTGAACGTACTACTGCAGCAAAGGCTGAAGATGTTACTCAGAAAACGCCAAACAAGTATCACAAAGAAAATTTCTCTTATGTTTAGCATAGATGCAAATAGTATATTTTTAGCTGTTAATATTTCATTGCCTTGTGTGTGGGGGCTTCTCACTTTCCTTTACCTGGGCAAAATCTGCATGTGGCTGTGCTGGTGAATATCACAGTGAAGTCACTGGAAATTACTTATTCTGGGATCACATATGGGCTGTGCTATTTCTGTCTGATGTATCTCTTTGGCTGAGTTTTTCTAGCAGAACTGTAGCCAGAAACAAGACCCTAAGAAATGATACAGCTCGGAGATGAGCTATACATAAGAGTTAAGTATGTCTAAGTCATCTTTCAACAGGGGGTAATCAGACTGTTTCCCTTGCACCTGACTGTTACAGAGAGCAAACTCCACGTCAGGTAACTTTCAGTGTGCTAGGTCATTCCTTTTCTCGATCCTAACTTCAAAGCTATTCCAAGGTTTGCACTTGGACTGTTAGGCAAGTCCCTGTTCTATGCTTCAGTACAGATGGACGCTCACTCAGCTGATCAATCAGTGAGGTTATACAAATCACTCCACAATTTTGGCAATGGATTTGACAAAGGAGATTCTGTGATAGATAATTTTCGCAGAAAGAACTTCAAGGAGACAGTGTTGCTGTATCTGAAATTCACAGAATTGCAGCTGTAGTGGTGGTTTTTTTTTTCTTCCAGTATCTTTTCCTCCACACTTTGTCCTTACCCTACGCGCTGAATTGGCCACAGCAAATGATGCCAGGCCAGTTTTCAGCTAAGTGACAAAGACAGACGTGCTATGAGTACAACTGTCAATCACTCCGTTTTTCCGTGCCCCAAATCAGAAAAAGCATAAAAATGGTGTTAAAAACAGTTCCTGCAGATAGGTAGATTCCAAACCACTTGTGTTATTTATAACTGAAAAAAAAAAAAGCTGAAATGATTTCTGACTCCTGTTCTTCCCCTTGAAGTCAATGCCAAAGCTATTACTGGCTTTCTCCAAGCCAAGCTTTCACCCCTTAAATTCAACTAGCACCAGATAGCTCATGTGGAGCACGGAAGCGGCATTTGGTAGGATTGTTGTAGCTAAACCTTTCCCTTGGTATGTTGCTGTATTTTGCACTTACTGCATTGTCCAGGGTAGGTGAGGACTAGCAGGGATTGTCGCAGTTTTTCAAGGCACTTACTACAGGCTGCCAGTATTGAGGTTCTCTTGAGTACCCTGGATGCCAAACCCAGGCACAGCTTATTTTTATAAGTCATACTGTTTCCCTCAGACTTGACCTTTGGGTTACAGCACCTCCATTTACCTGCATGGCCTTGATGGTGAGTCACTCCAAACCTAGCTTGGCTCCTGAGGAGGTCCTTACCCCTTTAGGGGAAGTAAAGCAATCAAAAGTAATTGTAAGGAATTGGGCACCGTTCCAGAGCAAGCCAAGGTTTATGAGTCTGCTGGGATACGGAATGCCTAGAGTTCTTAGGCCAGTCTGGCCAAGCCAAACTGCAGATGCCTCAGCATGAATGACTGTACAACACATCAGATTTCTTTGAAACCCACCTTGACCCACCCGACTGCTGCGTGTGGTCTTCAGTGTAGTGTGGCTTGAACAAATTTCCTTCCACCTGGTCTTTCTGTTTCAAGTTGTCGATTCACAGGAGCTAAAAGTTGAAGTTCAGTGTCTGCTGCTCTCATTGTCCTTTTTGCCAGGAGGATCCCTCTTTAAGGAAGCAGCCTCGGCATGCTTGCTGTGGTCTCTTGGTTCTGTCCACCCTTGCTTAGATAAGTTTAGCTCCGTGCAGGTGAGGGTCAGTCCAGGTGTGGGTCAGTCCATTTTGCCACAGGAATAAGGAAACAGATGCATGCAGGTTTTACACCAATATAAAATACTCCATATTCCCCATGGGCCTGCCATATAGAATGTCGTATGGTAGCAATCGTCATTGCACTCAGCCGTTCTGCTTGCCACATAGAAACTTTGTGGCTTCTCATGTTGTAGGTTGTCATCTCTGCAGGTTTCCAACCCAAGCAGCCGACAAGCTCATTGGGACTTCCTGAACTGGCTTCCTTTTATCTTTCCTCCATCTCACATTACCTTCTTTGTCTCGCTTTGACAGTGAAGAAGGCTACTAATTTTGCAATATCAGTTCACTGTGGGAAGGAATACAGTTGCTTAGAAATTAAGAGCATAGGGACAAATAATTTAGGCATGACAAATACAAAAAATAATGGTTAGCTTGGTTGACGTTATTTAATACTCTACAACTGCCTATGACTGATTCCAGTTAAGCATTAATGTGCTCTAGAGGAACCACACATCTGGTGTAGGCTGCATAGGACTAAATGCAAAGCTGTGCAGAAAACCAGCCAAACCAAGGCCAGTTTTCAGGTGTCCTCACCTCTTTTCATAGTGTCTGGCAAGTGCTACGGAAGGAGTCAGGCTGGCTGCTCGAATCGTGGACACCCCATGCAATGAGATGAACACAGATAACTTCCTGGAGGTAGGTAATAACACCTGATGAGTAAGACTTACTAATTGTAAGTCTAGACTACAGAAGTAGTGTTGCTATCTCTTAGCAAAACCGGTATGTCAGCAGTGGGAAGCACATCAAAGAGCCTGTGCAAGGATGCTGAGGCTGTTTCTTTGGCCTTTATTATTTCGTAGAATTGCGCTAAGTTGGAAGGAGGCAGAGTGTACAGCTTGGGGTGAGGCACTGAGAGTCAGAAGACATGAGTTCTTGATTCTGTCACTGACACTGCAGGCTTTGCCAGTCCTAGTGTTGTCTGAAGCATGATGCTGATAAGGGTTTCTCAAATTATGAGGCAGAAATTGACATGTTTCCAAATGAATTTTATCATAAAGACCTGGAAAGTTGTTGAGAATGAAAATATTCCTGTCCTATTGCATCATGATCAGACGGAGTGAACAGCTGGCCTTTACCTCTGAAGATTTCTTTTATTGGCGAAGCTTAAAGGTCAGATTTGTGTTTCATGCCATAGTAAGTCAAGGATCTCTCAGTGGGATTAGGCCATTGGAAAACCAGCACCACTCCCAAAATTGTGAATGTTTGTATGTGTATGCCTGCAAAAGTCACGCAAAACCCTTATGTGGGTACCCATAAGTGTGGAAAGACACAAATGTGTCCTTCTGATGACTGACAATGTCCTTTTTCTTTTAATGATTAAGGAAATCAAAAAAGTTGGCAAGGATCTTGGGATTACTCCTACCATTATTCGGGATGAGGAGCTGAAAGAGAGAGGCTTTGGAGGTATATCTTGTTGAAAATCCAGCTTTTTCCCTAGCAGTTAATTGGAATGATTTGCCATCTCCATTGCAATGTTTTATTTGCATGTTTTGGAAACAGTTTGATTGCCCATAGTATTCCAAGATGTTTTACAGAAGATAGCCACAGTTCGCTCCCCAGAGTCTTTCTTCCCCACAGTGGTTTAATTCTCTTTTCCAGGTATTTACGGAGTTGGCAAGGCAGCTCTGCATCCTCCGGCCCTGGCAGTTCTCAGCCACACTCCAGATGGTGCTACACAGACCATCGCATGGGTGGGCAAAGGTATTGTGTATGACACTGGAGGACTCAGCATTAAGGGAAAGGTACAAAACCACTTGTTCTCCTGCTGCCTTTGCTTAGTGTTGTTTTCTGATGGAAACGATTCAGTTAATGTCTGTAGGAAACCGACGTTTATTGATTTGAGTAAGCACTTGATCTACTGTCATCCATATGGACACAGGGGAGAAGACCAGTTAGGATTGAAGGAACATTTTGCAGAGCACTTAAAGGGCAAAATATCAGGTAGCTATTTAAATATTGCCCGCTGCTAGGAGGAAGCAAGAAACAAACATGTTTAATTTCTGATTTTGGAGACATGTCCAAAACCCATTTGAGTTGGCCTCAGTACAAACCCTGTAAGCAACGTTTTTCTTTTCTTTTTTTTACTTTTCTAACAATTTAGCAGCAGAGGCTTCGTATTTTCTAGTTGTAAGGCAAGATCCACCAGTAAGCAGATGCACGTGTTCCATTACTGCTGAGCACTGTCAAGGCAGGAGTTAGAGAAGCATCAGAAATAGTAGTTTTAGCAGGCATTAAGTGAAATTCTCTTTTAAACTGAAAAATCCCCCAAACACCCAACCAAAAAAACTCTATGGTTCTGTTTAAACAGACTACTATGCCTGGAATGAAACGAGACTGTGGTGGAGCAGCTGCTATTTTGGGTGCCTTCAAAGCCACTGTAAAGCAAGTAAGTAAAATGTGTTAATTGATATCATGTATCCCAGCATTGCCAAGGAGCAGTCTGGCTTTTGGAGACATTCCCAGATAATGGGGCCAGTCTAATCCTGAAGTTCTGGCTATTAGTGATCTTGATCCACTCTGTTCTTTCTGCTATTTCAGGAAAATATTTCAGATCTTTACTGGGGTCTTGAGAATTGTGAGAAATTCTTTGAGTGCTAACTTTTTTTAAGAGTCTTTCTTGAATTTCAAGGTTTTCTGTGGACTGAGTGGTTTCTAGTTCCTTGAATCAGATTTATACCCGAGTGCTGATTTTGTTTAAGCTGTGGGATTTAGGGCAGCTGTCGTCCCCTTAGCAAAGAAGGGGATGGGTGACTCTGGGATATGAAGTCTGTCCATATTCCAAATCCCATGCCAGTTCTAATATTAACCTACTGGGGAAGTGGCAGCTCTAGTCTCATCAGGAGCTGCTTGTTGGTTTGCTCCTGTGGTCAGAAAGTAGTAAGGGAGCTTAGAGGAAGCCAGGTATTGAAATATGAAGAATTAAAAAAATGCATATTGCTCTTTAACAATGTGAATTGGGGAAAAGAAGTGGCTGCTGCCAATAAAACTCTGCCCTTTCCGCAAATCTAGTGACTGAGTCTTGCTGACAGAGCAGCTATTGCCTCCAAGGAGTATCCAAAGTTCAAAGAGCATTTACTGCTGCAGATTAATGCATAGACCTGACAGAAGCTTTGTCCAGGGGATGATCAGTGCCAAATTCCCATTTCTCAACAGTTTAGCTCTGTGCCTTGGCCCTAGCAGCATGTTTGATGTGGAAAGATTGTAAATTTACAGTTATCTGCAGAGACTTAAAATTGAAAACAGATTTGTGAGCTGCGTCTTAGGTTATGCGAAGCTAGTCATTTTGCCTAAGTCCTTCAGAAAGTTAGAGCTCACGTTTGCAGGGAGCAGGAGCTGGAACTTAGTGCTTTGGGAGTGTCTGGGAAAGGCAGGGATGTGGTGCCTTGTTTCAGTGATTCAGTCCCTGTTTCTGAAGTAGTTTTGTGTGTGATAATCTGCACTGAGAGAAGTTGCGTTGACAGTCGCAGCAGGTGTGAACGTGAGGGATCTGTCATTTCATACCCAATTACTGTAACAATGAGTAAACCAGCAGCAGGATGTTTGGACAAACTGAGCCTGAAGAAGCTGTCGTACCTCACAAGAGATCTGTGCCTCTATATGTGAAAACAAAAGAATGATCTCACTGCTTCATTTTACAACCTCATGTAAGACGACCTGTTCATGAAATCCCTACAGAAAATGCATTCAGATAGGCAGTGGAAAGAATTGTTACTGTTTCAAGACCTTTTTTTTTTAATGCTCTTAAGAATAATACAAAGCTGGAAGGGGTTTAAATTAGCTGTGCTTTGTCACAGAGATGGAAGTTGGAAACGTGTTAGTGTGCTGGGTTTGGCACTTGTGGGAAGAGGGGCAGAGGTTATTATCCATCTTCATAAAATATCTGCCTACGTGCTGCTCAGCGGTTTCACGATGTGATTTAAAAAGGCTTTGCATAGCAGTGTTAAGCAAGTGATTTTTCCTAGATAGATGCATCTCATCCATTGTGAGCTTTCCAACATGAGGAGAGAAAAACATTCTTTGACATTTTTTAAATCCTCCTTGTTCCTGCATGTTAGCATAGTGAATCCTGCTTTTAAAGAGCTACAGACAGTGCGATTCAGGAAAAGGCAGCTGATACTGGAAGCGGGTTTTCACTTTTTGACAGGAAGAGAAAAATTTGATGCAGTCCAGTGAGACTGTGAATAGAGCCGGGTTTTTGCTGCACAGACGGTGGGGAGAGAGCAAGAAGGTGGAAGGTTATCTCATCAACAGTCCTGTTTGCCCACTGGCTCGCTAGAAATTGCAGTTTTACTTGATGGCTCCTAGGTGCTGCCCGTTATTTTGAAAGGTTTTGATTGATGTGTTTGCCCTCTAGACCACAGAACGTGAGCTGATTTAGCAAGTCCAGATTTGTTCAGCTATGGACTTTTATCAAGAGATTAACAGTAAAACTGACCCTGGTTTCCCTAGAAATTTGGTGGTTTTAAGGATAGCTACCCCAGTTGAGGAGGAACTACGTTTTTATTTGTTACATGCTGCTGTCCCCCTTTGTGTTCCTAGGATCCCTCAAACACAACACAGCCATTGTATAAATAACAAAATCGTCATACATTTTAAAATATTCATAACCACAGAAGCACTTGAGTACCAAAGTAAATCAGAAGGGATATGCCCGAATAGAGGAGGCTGAGGAGAAAAAAAAAGCTTGAAAACGCCACGTGCATCCCAGCAGAATTGATACATTAAAAAAAAACCATCCACCCACCCAAAAAAAAAAAAAAAACAACACCCCAAACCCAAATTTGTCTTAGCCATGAATATTTTTGGTTTTACATGGAAAGAGGAAGGATAGATCCTGGTAGGGTATATCTGACCTGTGGTGTGGGTAGGATGCTGAAGGGCAGTGAGCTGTGTTGTTGGCAGCTGGGGGAGCCACTGAGAAACAGAGTACCACCACGTTCCAGGATTGCCCCAGTCACAGTCTGCCAGAGTTGTATGAAAAGTAGATGAGTGAAGCGTTGCATCTTTGGAGAGATATTCATCTTCCTGGAGCTGGCTGTAAGGAGCTAAACATGCTCTTCCCAGGGAATTGGGTTTGACTAAACATGACCCCCTCCAGCTGCATCTGCACACTGAGTATAAAAGGTGGTTTAATTTGGATACCTTGCCACTGAGAGAAGATTGTACTGATCATTGCTTAATTGACAAGAGATTTCTAGCTCCCTTCCCCATTTGTCTGTCACATGCGTATTAGGCTTTTATTCACTCCCCAGTGAGAACTCTAAAACCAGTATTAGATGCTACCTCTTCACCTCCTTTCCATAGCTCTTGGCCTCAGCTTCAAGAGATAAGACATTCCTCACAGTAATTAGTGGCAGCACAGTTAAGAAGTGTAATCCTTCATTGATTTCAGTCCCAATAAATTAGCTTGAGGTGAATCAAAAGCCATTTCTCTCCTATTGTTGTTACAGGGTTTTAAAGACAATCTTCATGCTGTTTTTTGTTTGGCTGAGAATGCAGTCGGACCACGTGCAACGAGACCTGATGACATTCATGTTCTTTACTCTGGAAAGTAAGATTGTGTCTAGCCTTTTCAGAGAAGCAATGAAAGGAAGCAGCATCTTTGATCCTGTTTGTCAAAGTACAATGCAGATTGTGAAGCTGTCCCTCATTAGCCTTCCCTAAATACTGATAATAGTATGTCAGACAGCCATTGTAGTGGGTTTCAAGTGTGTGTAGAGTTTCCTGTTGGGGATGTAAATACCCATCAAAATGCCTATCATGTATCATGAGCTGAAGTTTCCTTAAAGCACTCAGATTGAGGTGTTTTTCCCAGTACAACCAGTTTTCTGTGTCAATGGTCTCTCAGTTGCAGAGGCAGGCTACCACTGCGTAAGCATCTCTTCTTGCCTTAAGCAGAGTATGGTACCTCTTGGTATGGCAGCAGTTTGTAAAATCCCAGCTCAACATGTTAGGCATTATACAAGCCCCACAGGCAGACCCAACCATCAGGACAGTACTCTTTTAACCCTTTTCCACGTGTGCTCTGTCGGATGCTTGCAGCTGGATGATAAGCAGCCATACAGACTTGCAGAGTTAAGTGAGAATCATAGAATCATACAGTTGTTTTGGTTGGAAAGACCTTTAAGGTCATCAATTCCAACCATTAACCCAGCATTGCCAAGCCAACCCTAAACAATGTCCCTAAGCACCACGTCTACACGTCTTTCAAATCCCTCCCGGGGTGATGACTCCACCCCTTCCCTGGGCAGCCTGTTCCAACACCTGACAACCCTTTTGGTGAAGAAGTTTCTCCTAATACCCAAAAAGGAAAGCACCTTAGGTTTGAGTCTGCTTTCTCATCCAGTGTTCTAGTCCAGACAGATGAGTCTTAACTTCCAGCCTGAAGCAGTGTTGTATTAAATGCCCTCTCTTCTTCCTAGAACTGTGGAAATCAATAACACTGATGCAGAAGGTAGACTGATACTGGCTGATGGAGTAGCTTATGCATGCAAAGATCTGGGAGCGGATATCATTCTGGATATGGCCACTCTTACTGGAGCTCAGGTACTGATGCATACTGCTGGTGGACAGGGCTGCATCCTTTTGCTGCTTGCACATCATACACTTCTGTGCCTCCGTCCCACCAGTCTTTGGTGGAAGGTGGATACTGTGAACTATTATAGACGGTGGTTTCCAAAATTTGGGCAAAAGAATGTTGCCAACAGCAACCCCAGTGAACTGTAACTCTCTCTGTGCTGTGCAGTGAGTGTGTTACATCTATAACTGCATTACTCAAGCAGGGGTTTTTTTGTTCTTTTTGCAACTTTTATGCTCTCACATACTTGAATTAAAAATGGAATTCTTCTGATGACATTAGCAGCTGACGTAAGCGATGCAGTATTCAATGTCTGCAATTCAGTAGCTTTATAATCAGCAAAACTGATTTGATAATTGTGATGAGAAATGTTCTTGTCCATAAAATGGCTTACACTGTAAATCATGCACAGAATGACACAAAGGTACATGTTTAATGCTAATATTTTTGGAAGTCTCTTCCTGTTTTATAGAAGGTTATATTGGTGAGCAGTGATTCTTCTGGTCTAATTTTCTAGAAATTAATTGGTCTTCGTATCAGGAGGAGAAATGGTGGCACACTTCAGAAGCATCGATGTTGCATACATTGGTGTAAACATCAATCCTTTAAAAGTTTCCCATCACTGACCTACAGGAAAACTGATGTGATGGGTTGTGTATATTTGGAAGGATGCAACCTTTCCGGTGAATGAGGATATCATGTTCAGACTATTTGTGTGATTGACACACCTTGCTGGGGTATTGTCTGTGTGTTAGATGTTTTATTCAGAATTAACTGCTGCTTTCATTTTACTTCCAAGGATAAATAATTGTAAAGTGATACAGTTTGCTTGCCCAGTAACTATAAAGAGATATTTTTGTGGGACAGTGGTTTGAATAGGCCGGACAAATGCAGACTGTTTCACTGCAGAATGGAATTTCAGAAATTGTAAGATTCAGCAGTAGCTACAGTGTCTTTGTCTGCATTTCTAACACTACCTTCTTGTGGAGTAGTTTTGAGACTTACTTACTTGGTGTTTTTGTTAGATGAAAAGCAGCTGTTAGTGCTGAGGGGGAGTGGTGCAGAATTATCCTGCGTGGCGCAGGTAAGATGAATCCTTCCTGATTTTGTCTTGTACCTCGCTAGGGAATTGCTACAGGAAAGTATCATGCTGCTGTCCTTACCAACAGCGAAGAGTGGGAAAAGGCTTGTGTTAAAGCTGGCAGGAACTGTGGAGATTTGGTTCATCCTCTTGTGTATTGCCCTGAGCTCCACTTCAGTGAATTTACCTCTGCTGTAGCTGATATGAAGAACTCTGTGGCAGTAAGATTTTTTTTTTTCCTTTAAATTTCATTTGTTACATGAAAATGTGTGTTTTCTAGATAATGTGCTGGCCCGTTGATAGCTGGCTGAAAGCTCTTCACGAGGGCTGTAATCTGTTCGAAATTGGCCATATAATTACGGTCTTCAGGGCCTTTAACCCAGGGATTTTGCAGGCTGTGTCACTACACTGTATTTAATGTCAGTTGTAAACAGGGTAGCCTGCTGCAAAGGTCTCTTTGGGCTGCTTGCCGTTTAAGCGTGGCCCTAAGAAGAATGCTAAATTCCTGGATGCAGACTGTTTAAGAAGACGAGCATTCCTTAGATCGTGTATCACCAACAAAGACAGTGACTGGGAACTCAGACACCAGGAAATTGAGGGCAGAGGCCTCGGGGATGGCTGCAGCTGCTTTTGCTGTGTTTGAAAGTGACAGTGTGTGCTAGTTCTGAAAAGACTGCAGAAAGGAACTTGGGCAGAAGAGGAATTGGGCAGGGCTGGACTGCTAGCAGAGATTGAGTTAAAGGATTTACAGTGTAGTTTGTTTGCAAGACCAACTTTGGGGGCCATTCATTAAGCTCTGAACTAGATTTGCACAACTGTCTTTTCTGTAGGCCAGAATAAAACACTGACGCTTTCTTTTCTTGCAAGACCATTTTTTTTTTCAACAATTTTTATTACTTCTCCAGGATCGAGACAATACTCCAAGCTCCTGCGCGGGGCTCTTCATTGCTTCTCACATTGGCTTCGACTGGCCTGGGGTCTGGGTCCATATAGACATTGCTGCGCCTGTTCATGCGGTGAGTATGTTCACAGGACTTCTGACATCTTCATAGAATCACAGAATGGTTAGGGTGGGAAGGGACCTTAAAGATCATCTAGTTCCAACCCCCCTGCCATGGGCAGGGACACCTTGCACTAGACCAGGTTGCTCCAAGCCTCATCCAGCCTGGCCTTGAAGACATCCAGGGATGGGGCCTCCACAACATCTCTGGGCAACCTGTTCCAGTGCCTCACTACCCTCTCCGTGCTCTTCCTGGGCAAGCAAGCTGGGTAAAGAAAACTGCTTGTGTCTGCAGATACTCTGAATTCTGTGCCATCAAGTTCAAAGTGAGAGAATTGGGTGGAGAAGAGTACTTTTGAAGAGTATTGACTCGTCGTTTGTTTTGGGAATTTCTTTGTTAGCTTCATCATATTTTTCATTTTGGTTTTAGAATATTCTAACGGTTACTTTAGTCAGCAACATCTTTTATCACTGTAAACCTCAACAGCTTGGCCACATTCGGGTCATGGCAGCAACCCCAGCCTGCCATTTTCACCCGTATTGTTTTACAGTGATTGACCAGGGTTGATCATCCTGCCTGCTGACCTGCAGCAGAGAAAACAAATGTTTCCTCTCGAAGGTTTCGCCTCCTGCTTTTGGAACTCGTGTATATTCTTTCTCCCTAAAACCCAAGCCAATCTCCTCCCCCATCTCCTTTTTTTTTTTTTAACCCAACAATGGTGGTGTAAATCCACCCTGGAGCAGTGTGAGCTCCGTTCTCATGTGAATCAGCCGGACTGTTGGTTTCCCCTAACCAACAGCTGCCTGAATAGAGACATGCCAACAGCAGTGAGGCTACCAGGGCCCAAGCTGAGCAGGCCTGCCAGCGAGCGTTCGCCGTGGCTGTGAGCCATCGCTGCCGGCGTGAGTCGATAGGGTAAAACGCGATTCAGAAGATCCAACTCTTGTGTGGTTTGTGCTTTTGTTTTTCTAGGGTGAACGAGCCACTGGCTATGGCGTAGCTTTGTTGCTGTCCCTGTTTGGAGGAGCATCTGAAGATCCTTTGCTTAACATGGTGTCCCCTCTAGGGTGCAATGGAGACTCTCCTGCCGAAGATATGGAGAGGGATTCCAAAAGGCGGCGCCTGGTTTAACGTGTCCTGGCCCTGCGTGACGGGGTGCGGGGGTTACCTCACTTTGCACTGATTCATTCTCAAGCAATGAAAATGTCACACGTTGGAAATGGCCATTTTTTTTTTTACTATCATTGTCTCTGATAAAAACAGCCTGATTTCTTGAGTTTTTTTTTAAATTATTGGTGCACACAGTTGCTGAACAATACCAGTGGTGCAGAGTCCAGGCTCAACTAACTGTTTCAGGAAGAGGGCGCATCCTCCTCTGAGCTCCTCGCAAACCCTAACTAAGTGCATTGATGCATGAGAAGCTCTCTCTAGTCTGAAGAAGCAACTGCAGTTATTGCTTACAAAGCCTTCTGAATTTCTTGTTATATGGGAGGTTTTAGGAGACATTTCTGCCAGCCCCACTACAGTTTGGAACACAGGAGGAGGAAAAAGACCTCTAGACTTGGCTTGTTCAGTGACAGTGTAGCTTAGCAGCAAAGGAGGTGTAATGAGAAAAGGCCTATAGTTTTATTAAGGTGCTGTTCCCGCATGTTTAATGTTTTTCTGACCAGTAAAATCAGCAAGAGTGGTCCAGAACGTATCTCTACATAAATCTTTCACGTACAAATTACAGAATGTATTCATGTTTAATGAGGAAAAAAACCAGAGGGACTGTGATTGAGTAAAATCGGTTTACAAAGCAGAGTGGCTTCTTGCCACTTAATAAATTTATTATTATTAAAGCAGCTTACATATCCCATGTGGTGTTTCATGTGTTATTTACATTTCTGAGAACACTGAGTGCTCCAGAAGTTTGTGTGCTACATCGTTGCTCTGGTCAAATTCCTTTTCCCAGTGCTCAGGCAGCTGAAAACAGACCTAAGAGAGCAACAGCCTGCGCTTGGCGGTTGGGGCAGTTCTGAAGAACTGGTTGCCTTTGATTCGGGAGTAATCAGGGATGCACAGCTTTAGTTTGTGTCAGCCAGCCTCAGGGAGCGTACAGGCGCTGGTGTGGCTCGGACACCCACGGGAAATGATGGGTACAGTTTGTGGAACGGCGGTGGCAGCGCTGGGAACGCGGTGACCGAGTTTTAATCAGTGCTCGTCCCGGCCCAGCGGTTCACGCATCAGCCTTTGGAACCCTTTCTTGGCTCAACCCAGGGCGTTGATGGTGAAAAATCCCACCCAGCACACACTTTTGGCTGCTTTGCAGATAAAGTCAAGCCGAGTTGTGATGAATTACACCTTTCCCTGGGTCGGAGGTGATCTCTGGAGAGAACTGGTGCGAGGTTTTAGATGAAGTTCCAACAATGAGGTACACATCTGGTTTAGGCATGAGTCTTTTGATGAAAGACTTCATGGAAAGCTTAGCGCAGAAGGGAGAAGAAACAACATTTTTCATTTTGATTTTGTGGCTATATTTGATTCTTAGGCAGAATGTAATTTTAAAAGAAGAAAAAGCACTTCATTACTTCCTCCGTTTGCTTTTCCCTCGCTGTTCTGGTTCCCTGATCTACTTGACCAGAGATTGAAGAGATCTGTATATAAATGAGTTCTGCCTTCGCTCATTCTAGACACTCCGTACACAGCGCTACCTGGTACCAAAAGCTGTTGTGGGGAATGTGTTGATGAGGAGTTATTTTCATTACCGACTCTGTCTGACCACTGAAGCGAATGGCAAAATGGTCTCATGTCAGTGCTCTGATACCGAGTCTTCAACCTCCATCCTCTAGAAACACTCTTCAAATTAATCCATTCTAATGGTGAAATTCAGTGTTTTGCCAAATGAGGCAGATTTTTACATAAAAAGTAGCCTGTGGGTTTGTGGCATAAGGCTAAATTCTATCCACTTGAATGCAGCAAGCCCAGATAAAGGAGAAATTAGATTTTGGTGACTGATTATCATATTCTTCAATTTTGCTGTGTCTCAAAGCCTATCATTCTGCTGGATTTAATTTGGAAGGCACTTCATAGGAGCCATCGTTAAGAAGAAATACCTAATAGTAAGAAAATCTACTATGAAATACCTGAAAAGCAAACAGAATAAGTATTTCAGAAATCAAAAACTGAAAACCAGCTTAAGTTTGTTCAAGCAGGGTAAAATAAATCAGTCCAACACCGAATAGTAAAAAGGTCTGATGTCTCCTCTGCTTCAGAGAAACAAAAAACAAATCAAGGTGCTATTCTGTTTTCCAGTTCTGTAATAAAATCTTGCTGTTCCCGATGTACATCATCATTTCCTTCTGTTCAGATAAGAGGTCTGTTCTCTAGAGCAGGAGCTTAGGACCTACCCAGCACACTGTGAGCTGGATTTCCCAAATAAATGGTTCCCTTTCTTCTGTGTTTCACAGAGCTTGCACTGGCACACTTCCTGTTAAGCTCACAGCGTTTCTTAACAAGTAGAACTTTAATTCCTTTGAGACCCACCACCTGGATTTACTTACCGGCTTCCAGGCACTGGGCAATTTTAACTTCTGCTGCAGCCTTTGCCCTGAAGTATCGCGGTCTGAGACCTGGGAGCAATCTACAGTGGGGGACATCCCAAAATTGCCTTAGAAGTAGCAGGTACTCGGTGTCAGAAATGAGCACGTGGGATACCCACATACTACGGCCACGCATAAAACTCTGTTAGGTCCTGGGTCCTCCAGGCTGCGGCGTACCCTGGACCAACCCGTGGAGGTACCAGAGCTGCACAGGGCTCAGCGAGTTGCTGAAGACCACCTCCGTATCTGAGCAGAGAACTGAAACATGGGGGCTCCCAAGCTCCAGGATCCCAGATGTCCCCCCACTCCTCAGCCACTGAGCCACCACAGGAGATGGAGCAGAGTCACGCAGGACCGGATGCCTAGCTGCAGAAGCAACACAAAGCCAGGGAAGTGCCTCTCCAGGTTGTTTTCTAGGAATTAGACCTTAAACTACTACAGCTGTGGGCCCAGCGCTTTTAAGAGGAGGTCGACAGTTAGGCACAAGCTAGTGTGCTCCTTCAGGAGACCTCGGAGCTGTGCTGCTGTTACCTGAGGAAGCTGACGTGGGCAGCAGGTGAGTTGGCGAGCTCCTCTGCCTTGGGGGGCTGATGGGTGACCTGCGCTCACGTGTCTCGGGTTCTTGGACGGCACTTAGGGGTGAAGGGCGCAGTGGTTTGTTGGGTCATTTTATGCTGCTTGAGTAAAAGGGATCAGCGTCCTCTGCTGAGAGCTCATGGCAAGGGATGTTGGAGTCTGACAGGGTGCACTAAGTGCAGCCTTTACAGCGCCCGAGCTACGTGTAGCTTGAGGAGGAGAATTAGCCTAGTCCCTTACCAGAAATACAGAGAAAAAAGCTATTCCGGAGGATACTGTGGGCTGACTGCCAACGAGGGCAGTTTCCCACTGACTGCAGCAAGCCCTGGGTTGGTGGGAGTTTGCAAATAACCTCCTCCTGCATCTGGGACAGCATTTACTGAGGCCAACAAAATCTGTGATGTTGGAATGCAGAAAGAAACCGAAGTGGGACTCGCTGCATCCAGAGTTCTCCTCCTCCCTGACCTTTCTTGCCGTTTTCCTTCCTGCAGCTTTATGTGTGGGACTGCACAGCCTTTGGTTAACATTAAGGTGATGCGTTCAAGTCTCGTAGCTGTTGAGTTTTGAACTTGCAGTTGTGTGTCGTGCTTCGTCAGAGGAACCCCTTTCCTTGTAACCGCTCCGTGTGAGGAGTCCAGGGATGTCCAGGCTGGCTGGTCACCCCTGCCTCGGACTCAGGAAGTGGCACAGGGAGCAAAGGAGGGCATGCAGTACAGATCAGTACGAGCCTGCGTTCGGCATTTCGCCATCGCTTTCCTGCCCCGTAGGCTGAGGATATTTCTGCAAAGAAAGAGAGTTTTAGTTAATCTGCCGCAGCTGTTTCAGTTTTCCTGAGAAGGGATTGCACAACAGGAGTCGCTCACCTTCTTGGTGTCTCTCCAGCCTTTCATAACGAAAATGTTAGCATATAAATCATCTAAACAGATCCAGCGAGAGGTCTGAGGTTGCATTATTCCAGAGCCACCGTGGTTCCCTTTGGGTGTGTTGGACTTCATTCACCTGTAGCTTCTGGGTTGAATTCTGCTGGGTGGCTGAGCCATGCGGGGTGTCTGGGGGGGGATCATAGGCACCTACTGCTTTCTTTAGGCACAGTGTGAGAGGGGGAGGCATGGAAATCCTGTCCTGTTTGTAATTTGGACAGAATTTTGGATGAAGTGGCTTCTTGAAAAACAGTCCTTGGGACATGAAGTCAAGCACCTGTATTCCAGGACTGTTCTAGGAGTCAGGTTGTCTGTTTATCTTCTAGTGCCCATGTACAAAACTACTATTAATCGTGTTTGCTCCAGCAGCAGCTAAGGACTTGCTAAAAAGGCAAGAAAACGGTCCTTTTGTACTTCACCGCACTGAATCGGGAGCTGCACAAAGCCACACTAGCCAATCCAACTGAGATTTCTCCACTTGTGTGTGAAAGGGATGGAATGAATGCATCTCGTTCCCTGGTCCCCATTGTGGTTTGTGTCCTGGAAATTCTGTTGCCTTGATGTGTGATGACTTCTAGGCTCCAAATGGGCAAGTAACGTTTTGGGTTTTTTTTTTTTCTTTTTCAAAAACTGCACTGCAAGGTTGTTTTTTTTTTCCTTTTTCCCTTTCATGTTTTCTTTCAAATGCTCCCCTTACACAAAAGCCACAGAGTTCCAGGCAGCGTCCACCCATATGAAACCAGACAGTTTTTTCCATAATCTTTTTATAGATTTGATAATATTTAACTCAGCATGTATTAAAAATGTATGGAGTACATAAAATACATTATAAATGTCACCAAACAGGCCAATGGCTTTTTAATATCACTGCCGCAAGACGGCATTTCAACCTATTTCCTGTCTGGATCCATTCCAGTGGCAATTCCAGGAGGGGAATATATTTAGTCTATATTTACTTAGTCTGTATAACTTTCAGTTAGTGTCTTTGGCTCATCCCGAGGCCATGCTATTTTGGGATGATTTATACAATATTTACATTAAATTCTGCTAATATTTCCTAGCCTCTTGAAGTCGGATTACACTATTTACATCTCAAAGGCCCAAGCTGGAGGAATAAGCAGCTGTTCCAGGCACCAGAGAGAATTTAGTGTAGGGGCGGCTGCCAGCAATGAGACCATGTGTCTGAAATACTCGCAGAGGAACTATTTAGAGTTGGACCAGTCCTCCATGGAGGAAAGGGGAAGGCTTGCCACAGCAGAAAGAAACGTGGTTGGTATATAGGGGTCAGACAACAGCATTCAGATGTTGTTCTCATTTTCTGCAAATAATTTCTGGTACACTTTCCATCAGTTGCAAACATCCCGAGCTAAACCACGGCAGGACTGTCCTGTGGGCAGGACTGGGCTTGCAGTTTTCATGCTCTGTTGTACAACAAACACTGAATGTCACTGCTGTGCTTACCACCGAAAAAAAGAGTTGATGCCATTGTACCTCTGTCAGAACGCTGCCTAGGACCAGGCTGGGCCATGGCCATGCTTGGTCTGACTGTCAGACAAACTGAAATGGGTGCATTTGACCAAGAACCAAAGCTGAGCCACATGGTTTCTGTTAAACCTCCTGGAAATGAGCAGAGCGTAGGATTTGCTGGAGTATTTTAAAGGATAAAAACGTGACGACTTGCAAGTAACAGATTTGATCTCTTCGTTAAGGCTGAATGAAAAAGCAGGCAGACAAAGAAGAGTGGCTGTGGATCAGAGGAAATTCCCATCATGCCACTAGTGGTAGAGCAAAGCAGCCAGCGCACGGGAACAAAGTGTGTCTCCTATTCAGGCCTCTCCGTGATGTGGACAGTGGTGCATAGGTGTGTCATTTAGCCTTTTACAAAGCTGAGACACAGATCTTATATTGACCCTCAAATCAAAGTTTGGATGCTGAGGCCATATTCCTTAGAGCAGAAAAGTAAATTTTTGGATTTATAACACATACTCAGCAACCCTTAATTTAACTGCAAATGTGCGTCGGAGTTAAGAAAAATCCTTTCCATAAATATGAAAATTTACCTTCAGGATTGACCTGTGAAATAGCAAAGCAAGCAGCTGGATGAGATCAAAGTGCACATAGCCTGTCACCTTCTCATTCCCAACAATATTTGGCAGAACTCATAGTTTTTCTGCATTGATGGCACAATGCAATTTAGTGGTCCAGAGGAAAAAATCCAAACTGTGAAACAACTACTGTTATCTAAAGAGGGGGAAAGTAATAAAAAAAAAAAAAAAGCTGGAATTTTGGACTATAATTATTTTCAGAGGAATCTGCAGCCCTTTCAAGTATAGGGGGTTGTTCCAACAGACATTCTTAATGGTTTGAAACTCTGGAGAACAAGTCTTGCTCTGAAAGCCAGTGGAACTTCAGGGTGGATAAATATTTTCCCTTTTTACTCGATTTAGTTCTCATTTTCAAGTCAATTAATTGTCTACAGTTCATGAACAAAATGTTTTAATTCTTATATCCCTGCTAATCCATTTTAACATTGGTCCTAAAGGACATTCATTGTACTTTAAAAATGGCTTGTTTGCAAAGTTACTTCAGTACTAAGAAAAACTTTAGCAGTAGTAAGAAAAACGTACCTGTCTATGAATTATAGCTGTCATCCCAAAGCATTTTGTTGGCCTTGGAACAGATAGAATGACCCAGGGTAAAAAAAAATGGGCAGAACCAGAGTGAGAGTGGAAGGAGAAATCCTGTGATTCAGAATAATCACGAAATAGCAAAGTCTTTCTGACTTGGACACCACAGCACTGTGCAAAGCGAAGCACAGCTTTACAGCACAAGGCAGACTGATCCAGCTTCTCTGACTCCTCCAGTTCATTGTCATGAAATATCCTGAACCATCTGCAGGGTGGGGTTCAAATGTATCATTTTGATTTTCTAGGAAAAAAGGGTTTGAGGCTGCTAAACAGCTTTTTTACCCCAGACGATTAAATAAATCAGACCAGGGAATGGCATAATGGAACCTCTTGAAAACTGCAGGTGTGAGTTGGTAACAGCATGTTAAACAACTCTTTCATTAAAGCTTTTGCTGACTCAGTCACCGATAATCACAGCCCAAGATGCTAGACTGATGCCAGCCTGATGTATAGGTACTTGCAGGATATGAGTTCAATTGTCTAAATTGCACCAGCGCAGTAACCCCCCAAGCTCCAAAGGTGTGTTCACGCTTACACATCAAACAGGGCACTCGACGTTGCCAGATTACTTCGGTCAAAAGTTTAGTTTTATTTAAAAGGTCATAGAGACACTGTACAGGGGAAAACGAGCATCGGTCCCCGCACGCGGCACCGCGGCAGCGGCTGCAGCCCCGACATGCAGACACGCAGCCGGCACTCGCCCTCTGTCCGGGCAGCCGTGCCTGTTCAGGACAACCGATTCACTCCGTCCTTTTGGTCCATAGGTGATTCAAGTCCTTCTTGGAGGGCTGGAAACTATTAAGTGCTATTATTACTTCTTTAAGATGCCTTGCACTGATCACAGATGGGTTTCTGTGAAGTTTTTCTTGCCTGTTCAGAAACAGTTCGCTGGCAGGAACTTCATTTAATGGCCTGCCTGCATCTTCCCTCCTCTGAAGTGATGGGGAACAGAGATGATCTGCAGCAGCTAATGAACAGTTTTCCAGGCTGGGAAACTGAGCCGAGGCAGCAGGTGAAGGATTCATCTCTGGCATCATGCCTTTGATGCTGTCTTCAGCTTTCATCTTCTCTGCCGCTTCATCTCCACTTACGTCTTCGGCATCGTGGCTCAAAAGTGTTCTTTTGAGCATCTCTGATCCTGTCAGAAAGAAAGATGAATAGACAGTGATAATTCTGGACCGATATAACGGAGAGCTCTTGCCCAGTGGCAAACGTCTTGCCCGTGCTACCCTCTGCCCTGGGTCCTCCTCCTCTTCTCGCTCAGCCTCAGAGAGGTAATAATCACCAGGGCAAATCACTGAAACCGTCTGAGAAACAGTGGAGTTGAGTTGCATGGATGATTTAGACAATTCTCCTCAAAATCCAGAGGGACTGTGCCTGTAAATCCTGCCTGCACTGTTGGACATCAGTGCACACATTTAACTTGTGTTTAAATAAGATATGTATTTTAGTACGAGTTAACTGTGGCGTAATGGAACATATGGTTAATGTTTTTATTCTCTTTATTAGCATTTCAAATGTAATTTTAATATAGTTTATGGCAGTTATTGAGCTCTAAATAGGAACATCTGGAAAGAAAATAATTATCCCCGCTCACTGAAGTATGTTGGGCAACAGGAGCGTTTGGGAGGGACAGAGTAGAAAATCGTACACATCTCGCTCAAATACTTCTGCTCTCCTGAAGTGAGGGCAGCTCTCGGTGCAGCTATTGGAGAGCAGCGGGGTTTTGCTTCCGCAAGTCGTGGCTGTGGAGGCTGGGTTGTTTCCTCTTCTACACCCCATCTTCCCTACTAGTAATGGCTCCTTGGCTTTTAACTTCCCCCGGGTGGGGTTCAGCCAGGGCTGCCTCCATTTCTTTTTGCCATCATTTTTCTGCAGAATCCAAGGACAGAGACACACCATGATGCTGCTGTGTCACCTGCATCCTGGAGATGCTGCTCTTTCTCTGGTGGGATCACAGGACTAGCATTCACTTCAAACTCTCATGTTTCTTCTGTCTTTGGTTAGTTTCATCCTTATGGTTGAAAACAAAGTTAAGGCAATCACTGCTCTAAATCAGGTGTTCGCTTGACCTGAACTCAATGTCTTACAAACACTGTCCTTGTGACACTTCTGCAGCATACAGTCTGCAATTTCAGTGCTACAGAAATGACCAGAAAACTCAGATTTTACTTAGAAAGTACTTAAGAAACGAGAAATCTTTTTTTTAAGACTATTTTTTTTCCAACTAGTCAAATACTTTTATTCTATTGTATTTCACAACATTTTTGATTTCACGTCAAACCAGCCCTAACAAATAAATCCAGATTTCAAATCTGGAAGTATTTTTCCCAAAGACTTTAGGTTCAGACCAAAGCTAAAGAGACACTGGCTGTAGGTCTGGTGTTTAAAATGCCAGCCATTTGTTTGTTTCGAGCATTCACATTCACACACATGACTTTCTTCCCCATCTGACTGTCACA
>NW_010224383.1:23152-46721 GCF_000690775.1 Eurypyga helias
CCCCACCAACATGCTTCATTCTTCACAAGCAATTCCATAACATTTAGCCACTCTCCCGGTCTGTCTGAAATACAGCTGTGATAGCAGAATAGCGTTCCCTTTGTCCTCAGCAGACCCAAGAGTGGACAAACTCACAAACCTAGTCCAAAGCCCATTGTATAATACCATAAGGGATGGGTCTTAAATGCATATTTTGTTGGCTGTCACTTTGACATGTAATATATAAAGGCTGTGAGAGTTACAGAGACTTTCATATCTTTGGCCAGCAGGCATTTAGCACACGTCTTTTTAAACTGTCCCCCCTCCTCCCCCCCATGAACGCACGTAAGCTTGCAAGCCAGGAAATAATAGAGACACAATTATTCATCTGAGTATGTATAATTCTTCTGATATTATTGTTTTTATTTTTGTGGAGGGCAGCTTACTTTGGACCTGGCTAGTATTTGGAAGCTCTCCATCTCGAGATCTAATATCCAAAACAGGAAGCGGATTTGACAGGCTCATGCAATACTATAGGCAAACACAAAACAATGTTGTAAAGGTTTGGCTCTGGACCAGTTTTGTATGTGCTGTTGAAACATTTGGTATTCTGCTTAAGGTTTCTGCAAGGAAACATCTGTGAGATTCTGCAGCAGATAACATGAAATGTTTGATCGATTTTTGCTCACCTAGACAGGCATTGAGAAGGTTAAGAGCTTGTGGCTTGGGGAATAGGTCGGAGGGAGAAACAGGAGGGAATGCTGCCTGTTTTCAGGCACGTGGTCCCCAGCAGTCCTCACAAAACAGGTGGGTTTTTCTTTTTTAAACACTGCTGTTTTCTGAATGCATAACTATTCTCCCAGTTGTGACAATACATTTGCCAAACCCTGCCACTTTCCAGAATTACAGAACTGTGAGCCCAACGCAGCACTACCATCAAGCAAAAGGAGTTCAAAGATTTGCATGCTGCTTTTAAGGATGACTTAAATTTCATAAATATTTGTATCTACTCGTTGTAGATATCTAGCGAAAAGTGCTGTTTTGAAATTTTCCATGCAACACGAACTATACCTAGAAATGATCAAATTTTTTGCATAATATATTGTTTTTATGTATCATGGGGGCATTCTTTAGTAGCCCATTTTCTGATGTTATGGCTTCACATAATTAGATGGTGCTTTAGGTATTTCCAAACTGTGTAAGACATGGGCACTCCACTGGATTGTTAATACTAAGATTGCTGTCTGGGAGAAGAACTTGAAAACACTGTGTTGTTTTATTAATTAAAGGGAGAAAAGTCCTTAGATGTTAGAGCAAATCGTAAAGAGAAATGGAAGTATGTCCTGATGTCTTCAGACTAAGACTGTGTGTTGAAGATACAGCTGAGTCAAATGTAAGTTAATGACTCAAGCAAATTGCAGTCAGTTCTTGATTCTTTTAGAAAATTATGTGGTCAGATACTCAGGATAAAAGGAAAAAAAAACACATGAAACCACAAAACATGTAAAATTAACCTAAAAAAACACGTTGCAAGGGTAATGGAAAAAAGAAGAGCTTGTGATAGCATCTGCTATGCAGAACAGCAGTCTCTGTTAGTCCTTGCTGAGCTGGTAACACCTGCCCTTCTCTCTGTACCTCCTCAGCCAGCATCAGATGACCCTTCCTCTCTCCCCACGTGTCGGGGCTCCCTGGCTCTCGCCTGCAGCGCACCGCGCTCGGTGTGAGGGCAGCCAGCTCTGAATCACGACTGATCTCCGCGTGTCCTCCTGCCTGCGTTCTCGGGCAGCGTTACTCTTGTCCCTGAGTACTTGCCACTGGAGGGAGGCAGAAAGCAGAAGTAAAAGTCATCTGGAAAGACGGAAGAGCCAGAAAAGTATGTCACAGTTTAGGTTTTAGTTTAGGATTGTTCTAGGTGGCTTCAGGTCCCTCTACAAAATCAGGCAGGAAAAGCCATTCAACCAGGTTGGAATGGATGGTCCAGTGAGACCCCCTCAACGGATAAGCTATCACCAGGGGGGTTATATTCATCACATATGATGCCTCAAACCAGTTTCTGTACTTGTAGGAACACAGACGTTTCACTAAAGGGAAAAGATGTGCCTGGTGAGACACACAAAGCTGCCCATAAACGTGCCCCTGCCTTCACAGTGCTTTAACGCCGGTGGCAGTGATGGGAGATGCTGTGCAAGTTGACTTCAGCCCTGGGAAAAGGCCACAGGAGCCTTTGTGATGGAAGAGGGATGTTTACAGCTGCACGCTCTGCATGCGGTTCAGTGCTTAGCAACTGGTGGTCTGGGGATATAATAGAAGGAGCTCGTCGGGGTCTATTCCAAGATGCTTTCTGGGCTCTTCTTGTTAGTTAGCACTAGCTGAACTCTGCCAATTGCTAACGGATCCCTGGGATATCCCTTCCTCCTTTATTCCTCCTTGTTTTAAATATTTCATTGCAGTGGGTGCCACCTTCTGCTACACTTTGGGCTCCATGGAATGGCAGTTGAAAGCTGGTGTCTGGACTGCTTGTGGGCAGGGAGAGGACTCGGAGTCAGCTGTGCTAGGGAAGGAGCTCAGTCCTGCGCCCTTCATTTCCCTTTACAGAGAGAAAGGCAGGTGACGACGGGAGAATGCTTTAAAACAGTGATTCCTATTTTATACACTTGGGTTGCAGGTTTCCAAAATGCCCCATGTCCTTCACTTCCAGCAGAGCGGGTGTGAAACGAGACTTTTTAATTGTAGCTATAAAGTTGTCAAGAGTGTCGCTTGATTTTTGTATGTGGGCCTCAGGCTAACATCTTAGCTGCTGGCTTTGGAAACTTTTGATTTGGATGGTGATTTTCTACCATGAGGAATTAACCCCCCTTTAAACATGGGTGCTTAGGATGCAGGGGAGAAAGGGAGGGGAAGCTGCTCGAAGGGGAAGAGAATCAAAAAAAGCATGTCTCCAGAGCATCACTAGATTTTGGTGATTATCATGCAGATCACAGTTGACTTCTGCTTTTCTGACTGTTGGGCAGATCAAAACCAATCCTGAGGAAACAGCCTTGGTGACCTGAGGTTTGGAGGGATGTTTGCCTCCACTTGCTGGTGGGCTCCTCTCAGCAGCCTACTCCTGCTCTTGAACGAGCATCCTGTGGGAGCTCTGAGAACAGCAAGGACTGTGATCCCACCTCCCGCTCACACTTTGCTGTGCAGGTGCTCTCCCCTTGCAGAGCTGGTAGGGCAGTAACGGCCCATCCCCGTGCTTCGCCCACTTCTTTCTTGGGTCTTTTCTGCATTCTCAGTTTTGCAAACCTAAAAAGTGCACTGCACAAACCTCTGCAGAGAGGAGAGGGGCCAAGACATGGCAAATACTGGAAGGCCATGACAGTGGCCAGGAAACAGCACTATCTCAGCCAGACTTCAGCCACTGCTCTTCTCCGCTGGCACCACAGCGGACAGATTGCCCAGCATGCATGTTGCAGCACGTAGAAATCCATGCGGCGCTGTATAACGCTGATGGCAGCAGTGAGGCGCATCTGCGACAACGCAGCGAGCCAAGTATGCAGCCAGGCATGCTTTGTAGGTTATAATGTGCTGTCATTTAGAAAATTATCCTGATTTGGCTTGTGTAGCTTGAAAACAGTTTTAAGAAACACTTAAAAAAAATGCTGGAATAAAGTGCCTATACTTGGATTTTACTTGTATAAATTCTGCAGTATAACTATACAAACAAAATGTTGCCATGTTAGTGAGACTTGTGCTTTTACAAGTCAGAAAGCAACCTTGTGATCAACAGAGTGAAACATTAAAAGCAATATTCCATTTTTCTGTACAAGTGGGTGATAGCCCTGAGAACTGAGGAGAATCCCTGATACCATAATCCTCCTTCTGCTGTGCCGTGCAACCCTCAGAGCACAGTGTGCGTCTGCAGAGTCTGATATCACTGACACGGTACGGGGAGAGAGAGGAAGGGAAGACATCTGTATGTCGCTGCTGTTGGGCATGCTTACAGCATCAGAGAATTCAGCTTCTCTTTAACTCAGTTCACTGTGGTTGAACCATAGTTCAACTCACCAGCACAGCAAACTGTTGCTGGTGCCCACTTCCCAAGAACACTCCTCCTCGCCTTATCTTCACCTCCAACCCAAATTTGTAAAAACTGTAGTTCACAAAATATTTGACACTGCCAAGCAACCTGCCACCCAAGTGCTCCCGAGTGATGCTCTCAAATACCATCCCCTGTCATGGGGGGTGACAGTAGACAAGGTGATGGAGACAAACTGTCATCTCCATTGCCATTAGCCCCAAAATAATTGTGTCGTTCTTCAAGATCAGAGTGGAATGCTCTCAGATGTAAAAAAATCCTAAATGTGACACGACGCAAGAAGAACTGAGAAAGGCGAGGACAGCAAAGCTCACAGCATGTAAAAATCTGTTCTGTGCTTCCCTCTGCTAGCAAACAGAACTGTTTACTGCCCTCCGGGGCTTTTTGTAGGAACAGGATCACAGTGAGAGTTAGATGACCTGTAGCCCATTCCCAGCTTGGAACACGTGCAATATTGTGATGTGAGAAGATCCTCCTCAAAGTAGTGCTGTAATGACAATAACTAAAGGATTTGGGCCAGTGATAATTTAAAGGAATAATGTTTTTGGAGTTGTATATGGAAAAGTGCCTAAAGCAAAGTGAACTAAGAAATAAGCACTAATATAGCTGAGAAAATATTATTTGTTTTATAAATCTCTCCCCTCCATTTGCTGTCACAAAGATTTAAACTGGACTTTTGTTTTAAATATTTTTTACAGCCTGTTTATCCCATGCATATATACATTTCAGCTTTCTTTAAAAAAGAAAACCAAACAAAATTGAAGAATTGAAAGTTAGTGCAACTGTGTTTAAAACAAACAAACAAACCAGTCAGTGCAAATCCTGCTAAGACTGCGAGTACTTCCTTCTCTTTGTAAACACCACAGCCTGATATGCAGCAGAGCTTGGTACTGATCGGACCTCCTATGACGTTGTTCCAGCAATCTTTCAATTATTAAAATTAGGCTCCTACCTTGAGGCAAGGTAAAACCATCACTGCGCTCCCAGAGCCCTCAGCACCGGCCTGCAGGATCAATAGGAGCAGAGCACAGAGCGGATTTGTGTGGCAGCTCCTTCAGGCTGGCACAAGGGTGTAAATTAAACGGAAGTTGAAGAAACCTTTTCTTTTTCCCCAACGAAATTAAATAGAGATGTTACAGTTTATCTGAAAATCTGCACTAAATGACACCATTTTTCTGCTTACCTGATACTGAACCACACAGAACCGAAAGAGCACAGTGTAGGGTATTTCATATGCCACTATGCTGCCATTGAAGCTTAGAATTAAAAACATGGCAGCACAGAAATAAATCCAGTATTTAACTAGCATTCCATTAAGCAGAGAGCCAAGGATTTCCAAAAGAAGATTGTGGTTTGTCTCCTTCTGTAATAAGAAGAAAACAAATCTGTTGGGCATGATGCTATCGCTGTACGGTCTTGACACCTTTTTTATAATTATCTCTGCCTGTGGCTGCAAACGCCTCTCTTAGCAGGTGACTTATCTTGCCTTAAACACTGTCACCTAGCAACGGAAACCGAAAATGCAGAGGAGACTGGTGGTCCCATAAAGCGGTCACTGCTCCTGAATACATGGAACGAGCTCTATTCTACTACACGTGGCAGGCCCCTGCTTGTCTGTCCCAAGCCCACTTGCTCGCAACAGCAACCTGAGTGAGCTGAAAGATTGGTAGAAACAAAAGCATGTTCTTGGCAACAGAAACTTTTGCTTCAGGAGCTGTGTATGGTCCTGACGACCTTCTGTGTTCCTCCCAGAATGGCTGGAAGGTCCCTGCTGTAAGCATCAGTGCATCACCCATCTCTTCCCCACGTGGTGCTGCGAAGTTTGTGATACCCAAGAAGGCTGTTCTCACTCCAGCACTGGTGCAAACGCATGGCTGAGCTGTTTGCAAAAGCACATGGGCAACTGCACGGACCAGCCAGGTCGTTGTCTGTGCAAATCAAACGTTTGCACAATTGATGTTTAGTAAAACTAACTTTAGAGTATTTTGATAACAGTTTCCAGCTTCAGTTTAGCAAGACTAAGTGCCTCACTGTATTGCTAAAGAGAAGGTCAGAGAATCACACACGGATGAACTTGGGTTATTTCCTTACCATTCTCATTCAATATTGCTTCTTGGAGAGACTCTTGTTTATCCTTCGCATGTCTCTCAATAGCATGTTGCCTTAGCAACGGCTAGGCTGTGAATGCATAGAGAATCTGCAATTAAACCACATTTGCACCTTATTTTTTCCACAGAACTCGTAAAGCTACACAAGCAACACCTTTCCTTGTTTGGTAATCGATAGTTTGTAAGGATCTAGATATCTATCTAAACAAGTCAAAAAAAGTAGCATACTTCACAGGGGATGTCTGTCCCAGTCACTATTACTTATATACGTGTAAATTAGGGAGTTCAGGTTGCAAAGACTTTGGAGGCAAAAGTTGCTTTGTGCTGGTATAACACAGAACATTGTGAGGTCTGAGCATTATCAGAAAATAGGGGGCAAAGTGTAATTACTGTACGTTTCTTCCGTAACAACAAATCACTGTTTCCCCTGACACTTAATTAAGTTAGCATTAGGAAGAAGAAAGTTTAACTTGGCTATAGAGTGCAAACCCCTCTGAACTCTGCGTCCTGTGCTGAAGTGTCTTCGACAAATCAAAATGACAAGTGCTTCCAACACCACAGCGTTCTCCCGTGCGCTCTCCAGGACCGGCCATTCACCACTCCAGGCTCTCTTACAAAGCCAAATTCTTGTAATACGATAAACTGAGAGGCCTGGAAGAAGCTCCCAGGCTTTAACAGCGAGAATTGGACTTAGCAGGTGACCTGCACTCAGAGGTTGAGAACATACACGCCAAACTGTGCATTTATTTCATGAATGCCTTTGCCAAGTAAGTTTGGTTTGTCCCTTGAATTATTCCTAATATGGCATTGGGTGCCACAGGTTGAGGGAGAGTACAGTACAGCACAAGAATAAAAATACTTTTCTCTCAAAGGCTGGCTCACCTAACTAGGGAATGAGAAAATGTGGAATTCCTACCTTCATGCCAAGAGGGATGCTTGGCAGTCAGTATGGTTTTAAAGCAAAGCTGATGAGAACTGATTGTGGGATTGCAGGGAAGGATTCCTACTGGGAGATATTTAGCCCTGCAAAGAAACTTAGGACAAGCAGGATGTTCCCATAAGCAGGAAGGAATGGGGAACTACGCAAGGCATAATGCCTCTGGTCACGAGCCATCCAAATGATGCAGGACCAATCAGCAGAACAAAAGTCAAACAGCTGTAATGTGCAATGCTCCAAACCTGCAAGGCAGCAGAAATGGGCACTGGAATAAATGCTGGTATTTAAATTTCAATGGGCCTTACAATCAGATATCGCAGCAAAACTCTGAGCAACATTTTCCTTTTGATTCCCTTGTGCAAAGCAAAATTAAGGACTAAGCAGCTCCAAAGCAAAACAGTTGTGTGTCTGCACCAAACAAATGGGCATCCAAAAGCCTGATTTGGCGTGTGTGTAAGGAGTGAGCTAGGACAGGTAGTCCCTTAGGGAACCAGGGGCCAGCGGCCCTTTAAGCATGTTTCTTGGCCCGTCTGCTCATGGTCTCTGGCATGCTTACAGAGTTTGTGTATGCAGTCCCTGTGCCTTTCATTTTCTGTTCCAAATGCCATTATTGTCCCATTTCAGTAGGAAGGAGATGTGACGCTGGAAGGTACACTAAAATTATCTGCAAATGTTATAGGAATTATACCAAGTTAATGTGTTGCAAAGTCAGGTTACATAGACTTAACTGACCAGATGAGCATGTTTTATTTGTATGCTCTTCATCATCATAAAGTTCTTGTAAGTGACAACCAAGTGGAGTTTTATTTTTAGAACTCATCTGGTACTGGAACTTCCTCTTTCAGTCATAGATTGCCCAGCGATAGTCAAAAAGTGAGCGGATATAGCATCTGCCATGAAAAATAATGTGCTTCCCTTCCCCCTTGGCCCCATATCTCCAAAATAACTCCAACCTTAAGAAAGAATAATTTGTGTTCGCTTGTGCTGGTAATACTAAGGGAAATAGGTCCCTCTTACAGCATCTATATGACTGACCAGTACTGATCCATGAATGGCAACCAAGCTGCCTTTATGATTCTGTGTTCCCCAAGGCTGTGAATTTACAACAAAACCATCTCCATTTTAAAGATGGGGTTATGTGACAACTGGGCTTTGGTCTCTGTCACACTTAGTCATGGAATTATCACTCTTGGAGAGCTGTACCTGATAAAGAAGGGCTGTGTACTTGGACAACGTTGGCAGGAGCCCTGCAGGAAATGCTGTGTATACACGGTAAAAAGGGAGCGTCCTGCCAGCTTCCACTTGCAAAACGAGCTGCCTAGAAATGAAACAAGAATGTTGTAGGTGCAACCTCATCTTCCCACAGCAGCTTCTAGTGCACTGGTACAGGAAGCTGGAACCGCTAACAGCTCACTCTTCCTGTGTGTTGGCATGGCTATCGAGGTGTGAGTTCTCTGAATATTGGATGTGTTTGTTAAGAAACTTAAATGGGTGGAGGTAAAAAGCAGGAAAGGAAAAACAATAGCTCTCAATTTCTCTTGAACACATTTGTGTTGATAAAAGATAATGCTAGTCAACCTCATTCTCTTCATTCTTGGCCAGATGTAGCACATTATCCTAATCCGGAATTCTGCTCTCAGCTGGTCACATTAGGACTTCTTGACCTCATTTCTGCGTTAAATGTCATACCAGGATATCATATTACACAGCTATGTTACATGATATTACATATCATGTAACACAGCTACACACCATCCAGTACCAATGTTACCAGCTGGGAGTAACAGTGCAGTTTCACCAACACCCTAGAAGTTTTTGTATTAGCAGTCCTATAAAAAGCAGGAGGGAAACACCAGTGTAAAGAGTAACATGAAAACCAAGCTGTTGCTAAACAAGGTTCAAATTGTCTTGGATGCACCTTCTCACTAGGGCAAATGTGATCCAGTCTGGATGCAGTGACATGCACTACAGTACACGTGAGTGTCCAGAAAGGTGTAGGTACATCTGAGTCTCTAAATGCTGTATTGAACATTCACAGACGGTGTGGGAGATCCTTTTCTGGGAGATCACTTAGGCTACATGATGAACTAGACAAAGCAAAACTTCTCTTTAGAACGGTTTCTTTAGCTCCTATACATGCTGTGATCAAACTTTATCCCAACTGCATCCTTGCTGTGTGGGGGAGTTTTAGGTAGTGGAATGCTACACGTACCTCTTTATTGTTCTCCTCTTCCTCCCCTTGTTCCTGGTCTTCAGAATGAGTCGGTATTTTGGGAACTTAGGGCTTTGTCAGGGTTTTTTTAATTGCAAATTCTTGTAACTGTGATACTAAGAAATGTTCCAAAATCAGGAATCAGTAGGCATCAGAAGGTATTACCATCATCGACTCTGCTGAGCCTGCCAAGCAGAAAGCAGTGCTTAAAAATGTACAACTTCATACTTTTCCATGTATTCTCTTGAATAATTAACTGGAAATCTCTCATACTCCTGCCACCCAGAAATGTTACTGCAGTACTATAGAAAAAAAAGCACTGGTGTGCTTTAAAACAAAGCAAATTGCATCACAGTAATCAAGTGTGCAATAAAGTTGCTCCAGTAAAGCATTTATTCTGTCTTCCAAGGAAGAAGTCAATCAGCCCTTTCAGAAAGATTATTATAATTCTTTGACAGAAAAGATTAGATAATGTAAGGGATAGTGCAATTTAATACTTTTCTTCGTTTCATTTTTTTCACCAACACTGAATATGGTTTGATGTATTCGATACACCACTTCTTCATGCTGCGTTTCGGAAGTAGAGCCATGCTTTTTTATCCCACCTTGAATTCCAGCATCACAAAACCAATTTTCGCAACTGCAGCCCAGTAGATAAGAACAAAAAGATGTGTTTCGGTGTTACTGTGATATCAGTATGAAGTGATAAGTCCCTATTTTCAAATCCTCAAACCCATGCTTAGTGTAGGTGTATGCCTCCCATTTTTGTCTTCATGATTTTGTAAATGGAGCCTGAATTATGATATATCCTGCTCTCCCACACCCCAGTTAATTTGCCATTGGCTTTGGTCAGTGTACAAGTTCTTTTATGTCACAATAAAAAGAGAATGACAGAATGAAATCAACGATCATAAATTAGGTCATCGATTCATGCTCAATTGTTTCACATACAAAGTTTTATTATTATTTGCAAAGTTTCCTAAGCTAGTATTTTAAGTGTAAAGAATAAACAAGGGTATATTTACAGACTATTCTTCAAAACTAGTTTCCAAAAATAATAAGCACAGGAAAACAACTTCCTATCAGATAATCCAGAACTCAGCTATTTGAATTTAAAGTAAGTTTGTGAAATGTATTATAATAGAACAACAGAAAAAGTTACCTTTCTTTTCCAAGAAAGCTTCCCATGCTAAGTTGCACTCACGTACAAGAACTGTATGAACGCTAAAGTTTCAGCGAGATAAATGAAGTTACATATCATATGCTAAAACTTTAACCATGTACAGTTTATGAGTAAGGCTGTTTTAAGGAGAAGAAATCCTTTATTAAAAAAGAAATCCAACTGCTGATGAAGATGAGGTGCAACTAGTGTCCCTGTGCCAGAAGCATAGCATTTTTATATCAACCCCTTCTGTCCAAGCATCATTGTTCTCTCCCTCCCTTTCTCTCTTTTTCTCCGAAGGTGTTATCTACATGAAATTTCTTCTGAAAATGATAACATCTTTCAGGGGTTTAACAACTAAAGATGTCAGACAGTTGCTGAGCACTGGAGAGTTTGAGGCTGCCCTGCATCTAGTTCTCTCTCCATCCAGATCTGCCCTGTTCTTTTGTCCAGACCATGCCTTTTCTTTCCACACCATGCAGTGCTACTGGGATTTTTCTAGAGTGAACACAGCTCCTGATAATCATATTTCTAAATTTCTTCAGTTCTAGTAACATTTGGTTTCATTTTAAATACATGGTTCGATTTTAGTCCTGCTTCATCTTAGTTGAACTTCATGTGATTGCTTTAGGACTAAGTTTAGCCCACTCTTCCCATCACCTTGCTTCATTCTTCCAGCCATGAATAAATTGTCTTCCTTGCTAACAAGGCAAACGGCAAAACTATTTCAAAAAATCAACCTAGAAGCTAAATTGTTCTCAGTGATTGTCATGTCACTTCTGTGGCTGCTGTACCAAACCATAAGGCTTCCACAAAATCTGGGCTAGCAGAAACTGTTTACATTGCTCAAAAAAGGGCGAGCAGCCTTTTGGGGAGTTGCTTCTGTTTTCTTCCGCTTTATTTCTCTCAAATGGAAAGCACAAACTGTGTTAATCGATTGCTTTGCGGGTACTTTTAATGTATACATTTCTAATCAACAAACCAAATGCTGGGATTTGTTTTCTGTCCAATAATCCTCATTTTCTCTGAAATGGGAACTATTGATCCATTATGCTTCACTTTAATCTAGACTCCTTACTGCTAAACAAGTATTCTGAAATGTGGCCGTGGGATCATTCTTTCTAAATTAGTTTCTTTGCTCAGTTTCTTTCCAGATACAAAAAACTAGTCACAACAGAAGGGTTCTTCAAATTGCAAATAAAGTTGTGATTTTTCTTTTTTTTCATTAATGTCCAAGAGTCTAATTCTTGAGTTTAAGATGAATGCAGACAGCCTGTATACAACACATCCTTTAAGTGCTTAACAGGCCAAGTGAAGCGACCTCAAAGAAAATTCTAAGCAGCAACCCAAGCATCACAGAGGCCACATAAAGCTGCCTGGATTATCCACCAGAAAGTTTATTCCAAAGAGAGGCATTGAGGCATGGGCACAAGTGCTTGGGGTGAAACAGAAAACAGCTGTCTGTGGACATGTCCCAAAATTAACTCAAATGTTTTTGACAAATAGATAACAGTATTAAATGTCCCAAATTTCCACCTCTTCACCCCATACCTCTGTGTCTATTTCAGCAAAACAGAAGCTGCATCAGCTGTAGTTCCATGCACAAACTGAGCTCACGCAGACCAGTGTTGCATTAAGACACGCAACCCATCTCCCTGCAAACTAGCTTGGAGACAGGGAATAGTAGAGGTGCATCAGCACAATACTACACCTGACTAAACTCAGGTGAAGACCTGAGATTATATCCTTAGTAATACTCAGAGCAGGATTAATTAGCAAGGCAGTACACAGTTAAGTGGATATAGTAATACCGGTACTGTTGCCTCACCCAGCAAATCCTCTTTCTGTCATATTAATTATTTACTGAAGCTATTTACTACTTAAACTGTGAAAGCTGAAATAAATCTGTGATTTTTCTTCTTAATCTTTGGCTAATGATTTTGTAGTAGATAATCCAACAGAGAGTATATAGTGAGTCTGTGATATTTGCTGCCAAATTTATCTGTGAACGGACTTTGCAGCTCTGAAAACACAGAGCTCTTTCATAGTAATTTGCCAAAAAAGCAATTCCAAGCTGTTTTGAGGCTGGTACTTGTGTGCAGT
This sequence comes from Eurypyga helias, assembly GCF_000690775.1. Taxonomy (NCBI): domain Eukaryota; kingdom Metazoa; phylum Chordata; class Aves; order Eurypygiformes; family Eurypygidae; genus Eurypyga; species Eurypyga helias. The sequence goes on from NW_010224383.1 coordinate 35,735, forward strand.
CTCCTTTTACGTTATTGTTAGCTTTAAAGGAAATTAATCATAGGGTGAACCAGAGCTCCCATCCCAGAAACTAGCCAGAATGCTGTAACGTGTTTGTACGAGTTAGCAAATGGATGCATACGTCCAGTTGAAATAACGCAGGTGGCCGGACTGTACCCTGAGTCACATCGATTCCCAGGGCTTCCTCCAGCCCTGGGCAGCTGCATGCTACTCCCACCCTGGAGCGGGAAGTAGTTCAGGGGCTGTGCCTTAATTACACAGTCTGTCCAAAGGGGTTTGTCTCTGGGGAGTATCAGTCCCGCAGAGGAACAAGTCTTTCTGAAGTCCTTGGCGTGAGTGAGTCAATTGAGGAACGACACTCTGCAGGCTACGTGCACTCGTCTGTTTACGGATTTCATCTCCAAGTTATTTCTACTCTCAGTGGACTTTAATTCAGTCCTATAAACCTCTCTGTGACATGTGAAGGCTGAGTGATGGTTAAGATTGCATTCTGCACCTAAAACGTTGTTGGAAAGACCACAGATACCTACTCCAGCACTGGCTGTTAAAGAATTATTTCATAATGGGAGTGCAAGTAAATGTCATCAGCATAATTAATAATGTTCATCAAAACTTCCTTTGCTGTCCAGTGACAAATACCACTTGAGATATGACTGACATCATCGCAAGGAAATGCACATTTTTAAATGGAACAGAAACCATAGTCCCTTGTATCATATAAACAAAGGAATGATTAAAGCGATAAGGCGGTGTTATAATCCAAAATACAAACATTTGTCCTTTTCTATAGAGCAGGTTCTAGAAACTAGTAAAAACTATTTTGTCTTGCTTTTCTCAGCGCTGCCAGCACTGTCCTCGCCCTTCAGCCGGGCTGCAGGAGCCGTGCTTGACCCTGGGTACGAAACCTGGCCGTACCATCGCAGTGTTTGAGCCTTGGTATCCAGTTAACGCGTCATAATGTGCACTATGAAATAGCATCATAAATTTAATTCTATCCAAACGCCCACAAAGGAAGCCAAAGGAAAACTGCCCCTACCTCACCTCCAGCCAGACGTGCTGAGCCCTCCCAGTGTCCTAGTACAAATTACTTTGTTTAATATGTGGAAACAGGTTAAAGGATCTCAAGTGGTTTAAAGGAAAATGCTACAGTGATATACTGGTTGATTTTTATGGCTATCGAGAAGTGGGAAACAGGACTATAAGGAAGGCACAAGCTCTGTGAACTTGTAGGTTGCATAAGTTTTCAGCAAAGTATCATCTTTGTGCATCCTGGGTATGTTCTAGGGTCACTGAGATGTGGCAGTAAAATTTTGTACAAACCTCTTAAGAAATAGATGAAAATCTATTCTTTAAAAAAACTGTTGGGATTTTCTTCTTTCTGGAAAAGGCTAACTCTGGAGAAAATTAAATGGTTTTGGAATCCTATTTTCATGTTTTCTAACTTGCTGTACACAAGATGGCTGAATTCATAATGTAAATATAGGTTTGGCAAAAAAATCTCCCTAGTGTAGAATACTAAAATTCTGGCTTGCAGCTCTGAAAGCAAGAATCCTTTGGCAGTACTGGCTTTCACATCCAGAAAATGATAGATTTTTGTCTTTTTCCTCTTGTAGCCTCTGTACCCATTGCTGATAGTGTAATGCAGTACAGCCTTTGGTGTCTTTTTTGCCAGATGAAACAGTTTCTTAACAAGAAAAGACTTAATTGTTTTCATTGTTCCATTCCCTTGTATTTTCTTTAGTAATAATAACAGCAAGGGGAAACATTAATGCTTTGCCCTTCCAGGAGAGCTTTATAAATGAGAGGCTTGAAGTTTTTTTTTTCTTTGACACCACTGTTCCCTGTTTCACCTGGTTTCATTTGGGTGAGTGGATACTGCAGGTCTTCAGCTGGGCTCAGGAGGACTCTCCTGAGTGAAGGGCAGCTGTCTGTCCCACCAAAGAGTAGCTGCCTGTTTCAACAAAAACACAAGTCTTTTTGCTTGGATCTTCCAACCAGATATGGTTCGGCTCTATCCAGGCAAAGAGTTAACCAATTCTTACCTACGGAAACCATGGGGAAGTTGAAAACTAAGGCAGTTAGTGAGATAACAGCAAAATACATCTTGTGAAGAGGATGAGAAGGAACAGCGTTTTTCCAGGAGAGGAAAGGTGATAAATTACTGATCACTCCCCTTCTGCGCCTGCAACCTGAGCAGTGCAGCATTAGCTGGGACGGGAGAGCATGCAGACACCCGCATTGCTTGGACACCAGATGGGAGAAAGCAAGTGGTGAAGTAACAGCCACAACGGTGAAAAAGAAGTGAAGGGGTTTCGTTCTTTATTCAGTTTTTCATGAGGCTGGTGGTTATACACCGGGGCCTCAGTAGCAACTTAAGAACGGCTTCTAAGCCAGCCATCTCAAAGGCAGCGACTCTTGCTCTTGGTGGACTCTTTTGCGACGGCCACTGCCGGAGCGGACATCGGCACGGCCGCGGCAGTGGTGACATCTAGAGGACTCCCGCTCTCGGCGTCAGCCACAGCTTTGAGCGGCTGGAAGGATGAGCATTCCAACCACGGGCCATTTTCTGTGGTTAGATAAACTAATTTCACAGTGATGGAGCAGAGGAAAACATTAGAACACACTCTGTGTGCATGTGTAACTGCCCCTGAGAAAACCCTGCGCTTTCCCCATGCTGCAGCTCTCACTGGAGTTTCAGATTTCACGAACTAATGGTGTGAGCTGTATTACTGCAAGAGAAGAGCAAAATCTGTTACTTCACTGCTGTGACTGACTGACTTATCAGAAGGCCTGTGTCTGGGGAAACTCTCTGACACTGCTGCCAGGGATGGAGTCAAGTGACAATGTGTGATGCAGTTGTTGTGCTTTGGGGAGTATTTTCACTGTTCACATCCTGATCATAGAATCACAGAATCATTTAGGCTGGAAAAGACCTTTAAGATCATCCAGATTAGCCTAGCCCTGCCACATCCACCACTAAACCATGTCCCTAAGCACCACATCCACATCTCTCTTAAATACCTCCAGGGATGGTGACCATGGGCAGCCTGCTCCAATTCCTGACAACCCTTTGAGTGAGGAAATTTTTCCTAATATCCAATCTAAAACTCCCCTGGTGCAAGCTGAGGCCATTTCCTCTTGTCCCATCACTTGTTACATGAGAGAAGAGCCCAACCGCCTGCATAAACCCATGCTAACCAATGGTGTCTTGCCCTGGAAGCAATGCACAAAAAATCAGAATTATGACTAGAACTGAAGCTAGAGTGAACTGATGTCTCTGTTTTCTGCAGTCCTAACGACAGGCAAGAGGCAGGTGTTCAGGCAACGTGACTATGTAAAAAGATGGTGTAAGTGGGAGCTTAAACTCCTCTGCAGGGCTGCTGCTTCCCATTTCTTTGATGCATGTTGCTGCAGTACCTTCCTGAGAGCCCAGGGTTTGTTCAGCCTCCTTGGTCCTGGCAGTTCCAACTCTTTACCTTGGCTCATGAGTGTCTTGGCACAGAACTGTTCAGTGGCAGAGCTGCCAGGCTGCTCTGGGTCTTGCCAGCAGTGGAGATAGCAGCCTTCTCCACCTCCCCTGTCCTGTGCAACCAGCAATGCTTTCATGTCCAGTGTTTTGGTTTCTTTTTTACCAGGTAGTAGATCCCTTGTTTCTTTGCCATTTTCTCTTTTAAAGCTGCATGAGGACAACAAAGTCTAGTAGGCAGATCTTCCATGGGAAATATTAAACTGCAGTGCTCAGAGAAATGATGAAATCTTTACTGGTAGAATTTAACAACCTACCTACACTGGAGCCAACTAGGAGAGATTTATAAAGCTGTAAAATAAGCTAATCCTGTTTTAAATTATTTCAAAACCTGAAGAGCACAAACTGTCTTTAAAATCAAAGGGCAGATTTGACTTTAAAAAATGAGATTGTACTTTGTAAGGCCAAAATTAAATGCTGTTGACCCAAGCATCTGACAAGTATTTGTAAGGAATAGCAGGGAGAAGAAATTCTGGGAAGGAAATTGATGGTAGTCTCCACCTCTCCCAAGTCTGCCCCTCTGGTCCATACTGCCCTAAAGGTCCTCTTCCACCTAACTTCCTTTCAGGCTCACAATACCTCTGTGCTACTTGTTGGCTCCTTCTCTCACTCGCAAAGCCCTGCGGTCACATCAGCACCCAAGTCACCTGGACGTTGCAGAGCATTTCTCAGAAACCCCCTGGGGCTGCACACTCAGGGCTGGGACTTGCCACACTTTGGGCATTAGTCACTTGAAAAGAAGAGGCTTGTAGTTGCTTCATCACTAAACCTGACAGAGAAGTGAGTAGCACTATTACCCACTTCAGTTAAGTCTTGTGTTAATTCTGTGAATAAGAGCACTGACATATGAGTACAGTATTTGCAGGACAGAGCTTTTGACCTAAGCAGCATGCTGGCTAAACTCCAGGACATTCAGTTTTCTTTGCTTATTACACTGAACATACAGTTTTATTATCAAAATTGTACATCTGAGTAAGACTTTGCTAGTTCAAGTGAAACGCTTTGCTCAGTTCTTACTTATTTTTTCCAAAAGGTTGTGTGATCTTTTCAGACACTGATTCAGAAATGAGTGTTCATGTCCTACTGCTTTTAATTAGTCACATGGACTGCACAACATGCTTGCAGTGAAGCACACAGCTTCTTCAGGCTGGCTTGAACCTTCTCCTTCAGAAAGGCAGCTCGTGCTGTTTCAGGATACGAGGAGAGCCACAGAACTGGAAGGACAATGACTGGGAATTGCATGTTTCATAGGGAAAACGGTACATTGCTGACTGTATAGGAGGTCCTGAGCTTTCAAACTTACTTGACCCTGCCCATTGAACAGTACTGTCTATGAATCACTTATCACTCCTGGATGCAGGCCAGTGTTATTGCAGGATTGCTCACCGTTACTTGTTTCTGCCCGCGAGCACTATCTCGGTGCATGAAACCATCCGGGTTTGTGTTTTCCTACCTCGGTTGATAAGAGCCAACAGATGTCAGTGCAGCCTGAATAACGAGGCTGTGTCGCTGCTCAGGGCTCTGCTTCTTCAGAAACCTCCCTCGGTGGGAGTTTCACCATCAGACGACAGCAGCATGCCTGGGAGAGGGGGAGCATGGTGCTGAGAACAGTATCGGTGTGTTAGGGGAAGCTGGAGAGGCTCTCACAGCTAAAAATACCCACCCAAGTATTTTTAAAAACACATTCAAGGGTCCTTATAAACACACAGACTTTTGTTGACAGAACAAGGCTGCTCATTTATGCTGTGTATTATCCTTGAAAACCTGCTCTGTTTATGCGGGGAGTCCCATGACAACCCCAGCTTGCTAAAGGTGCCACAATGACCTCAACAACAAACGTGTCACTTTATCTGCTGGAGAGGGACAGAGGGGAAGCAGGAAGTATCTGCAGGCTGTAGGAAAAGCAGTTAAGAAATGGAAATAAGCTGTTTTATCAAAATATTGCTTTGCTGTTTTCACAAGTGCAATCCCAGTGGCTTTCTAGCCCAACTCGGGGCACCTCTTAGGCGTCAGGTTAATGCAAGATATGTGTATAAAGCCCAATAAAATCAGTGGGGTTGGGTAGGTCATCTGGTTAAGCGATTTCTGAATGGAAGGAATTTTACAATGTACTTTTTTTCCACCTGAAGCCATAAATATTTTCTCAGGTGACAGCTCTGTGTCCCAGAAAGCCACTGTAGGGAACCTCACACATGGTCTTCAGTGGATAAAAAGAATAAAAGGGAAAATATTTTGATATTTCTGAAGGAAAACTGGGGCATGATGCTGAAACCCAACTATCCATAAAGAGAGTCAGGAGGAGAGGCAGCAAGTTTTATTGTATTCAACAGAGTGAAAAGTTTGTACTTTGGAGTTTGCATGATGACACTGCTGGTCCTGTGCCCAGTGAAGCCTACCTGTCAGGGAGTAGTTAGTCTCCCCAGAGCACAGGCTGCCATTACTACTAAAAGACATCCATACAAGTGCCTTCACAAGTTTGGCAAGTGGAATGGAGCCAGGAGCACATAGTCACGCTGTAATTTATACCAACAATGTCAATTTGAACCCATAATGCAGTACGCTGAGATACAGATACCCATGTCCCACTGCCACCTCTGAATGCCCTGCTCTTCTCCTTGCCATGGCCAGCCTTTTATCCCTCATTGCACTGTCAGGACCAGAGAGAAGACAAATGTTGGATGAGGTGATGAAAGATCTCGTGGGAATTGCTTTGGGATAACTAACATCTGCATAAAATCAATCAATATGTTACTAAATTGGATGCTTATCTATACAACTACACACAGCAAAGTGCACAGCTTTGCTCCTGGAGTGCAGGACTTCACCCTGTGACTTACGGGAGCCAAAGATGGACTGGAAGGGTATCAGTCAGAACTGACATTTAGACCTGGATGTCATCCCCTCCCACAGCCATATCTATAAACTTCAGTCTCCCCATATAAAGACTTTGTCCTCTTTATACATGGAATGGACTTGAATATCTTCATAGATGAAGGTGACGTTGCTCAGCCTACATCCTCATGAGCCTAGGGCGGGCAGCTGAAAGCCTGCTGTGCAGTAACAGCAATACTGCATTTGCTGACCAGGTCTTCAGAATACTTTCCCATAACTAGAAGTCCTAATACCTTTTGTCATTTTATATCTGAAATACAATTCAAATGCAGCTAATTCTACCTTATCAGTGTATCATAATGTTTATTTTACAGATGAACTGGCTTTTAAATGATGTGACAAGGCCACTGATGGTGGTTATAGGTTTCAGGAACTCCTGGCCCCCACACTTTCCAAAAGAAAACAAAAAGTTAACAGTTTAGGTCAATACTTAAACAGGGATTTAGGAATCAGACTAGATTTAAGGAAGTGAGGGTGGTGGAACACTGGCACAGGTTGCCCAAAGGGGTGGTAGATGCTCTATCCCTGGAATCATTTAAGGTCAGGTTGAACAGGGCTCTGAGCAACCTGATCTGGTGGAAGGTGTCCCTGCTCATTGCAGAGGGGTTGGACTAGATGACCTTTAAGGGTCCCTTCCAACCCAAACTATTCTATGATTCTGTGAATCCAAGATTGAAATTAGGTGCTCAGACACTGAGCAGACTTCAGAAATGTAGATTCCTCTCCTTATGCCCTAAAAGCCTTGTTTTACAATTGGATGGCATGATTTATTTTTGAGAGGTGCTCAGCGCCCTTTTTTGCTCCAGCCACTTTTCTAACAGCAGTTACGGGCCCCGTTCAAAAAGCTAACTCCTTTACTGAAGATGCCTCTAGCAGAGGTGCCAGGCTGCAGCCACCTACATCGGAAAAGCTGAGTGCAACGCAGCAGGCTGGAGAGAGGCTGCCTGTGGGAGGGCAGCGCCAGAGCTCATGAGCAGGTCTGACACACTGGTATTTTGCAACAAGAAGTGAACATTGCATGTATAGATCACTTACGGTAACAGGGGTGGGAACTTAAGTTCAATCAATTATTTTCCCTCCCAAGGCACAAATAAATGCAAATTTTACTCATTTACATTGCTCTTGCTGACATATTTCCTGGTGTTGATCCAAGTTTTTTTGCTTATGTGTCCATTTCTCTTCTTTTAACACTGCAGTCTCGCAGTTATTGCCTCTCTTCCTCCGTATTTTTTGCATTCCCAGATGGCTCGCTCTGCTTTTTAACCTCTCCACTTTTTTTTTGCCTTGTTGCAGATGGTAGAAACAGCAGAATAAAAATATAGAGATCTGCAGCCCAGAGCTCAGGGAAGGACAACTCTCTATTCCCTTCCTTCCCTGCTGGGAGTCAGGAAGAGGCAAGGTCTTAAGTCATCCCCACTCTGCTTGGCTGCCAGAGGTGCAGGAGTGGTAGGGGAGATGTATGGAGGAGTACAGCCATGACGCTGCTGCAGACTCAGCATCTCAGAAAGCCCTTGTATGTCCCTGATGTGAAGAACTCCTCCTGGGCTGGTACAGCCATGCCTTGTCCCAGCAGACAGCTGAGCTTTACAAGCTCTCACTTCAGTATGCATGGAAGTTTGCTTCTTCTGATGCTTAAGGGGTTTGAGTGAAGCTGCCATGAGCTGTGCAGTTTGCCATGCACAGGCAGAGTGGGGCAGATACACAGTCTGAGTCTGTGGGCATGACCAGTTCCCCTTAGAGATACATTCTTTAACTGCATTTTGTGAAACTCACTTGGTGCTTTTTAAGTCTGAATCAGTCCCACAGCATAAACGCTCCAAGTAGTGTGCGGATGAACAACATCCATTCATGGCAGAAGATGGCTTGATCTTTGAGGTAATTTCCTTTGCTATCATTGAAATGGTATGTGATTTCAAAAAGCTGTCAATCTGTGCCATGCCCTCTTTCCTCAGATTAAATATGTGACCTTGTCCTGCCTGTCACTTCTTGCCACCAATTAGAACTGGTGTAAGCTGGGTAGGTGATGAACTGTACTTCTGACATCGTTAACGTCTGGAATTTGAGTAACTGTATGTATACTGTAACTACAGGCAGGGCCATAGCCAGGACTATACCAGGATGTGAAATTTCTGATTGCCTGAAACAAGTAATTCCAAAGTTTTATGAGTTATTCTAGGGGTTTAGAATGATAGGATGAAGGAAAGCCTGTCTTCCACTTTGAAATCCTACCTCATTTGCAGATTTCTACTTCAGAGCATATGTGGGACAGGATGGCTATTACAGCAACGATAGGCTTGGGTGTGCTTTGCAGAACTTGTCACCTGCGCTGGGAAGTTTTTCAAAGTAACGAAACCAAGATTTTAAACTGGTCTTGCTGTGCATTGTACCAGGAGGAAAACTCTGCTTGTCTACCCACAGAGCCAGGGGGACAAATTCACAGGCTGAATGCTGGTTTCTGGTTTCACATTCTACCTTTCGGCTTCGTTTGGCTTTGTTTTCTTCACAGTCCTCCAGAGTTTGCCTTCCTTTTGTAGGTGGCACACCGACAGATCCCCACAACCTAGCATGCTTCAGAGAACAGTTCTGGCTGTAAGTATAACCTTCCTCTTGTTTGAGTGCCTCTCCAAAAGGCACAGGAAGAAAAAGAAAACCGCTGTTAATAATTCTGTAGGCTGACCTTTACATTTTATTGGTGCATTACATTCTCAGGGGTGTGTTCATCAGAAGGACAAACTCTCGGTCCCAGAGGAAAAGGCATTACAGCAGTGGAGACAGAGTGAGTCATGTGGGCATCTCGAGCCTGGTGTGAGATGGATTAATTCCTGCAACAGGCAGCAGCTGTTGCTGAAGCTTGGGCCCACAGTGATGTGTAAAGTGAACTTGTCCGCTGTGTTAAGGATGTCATTTGTACACTTACTAATTGCTGGAACAGCCAGGCAGCGGGGTATTTATCAGGTGCCCTGAGCGGTGCATAGGCATCATGACAAATGGGAGGAAAGTGTGTTCTCTCTCTTTGCTCAGGTGGTGTCTTTCTCCAGGAACGGATCCACTGACTTTCCACAGGATAACTTGCAGGAGTGCAAAGGTAAGAATTGGGCCATCAGTTACCAGACCTCACTGAAAGCGAGTCAAATAGAAATAAACTTACTGAAGTAACTGACATCCTTCCTAGGAGGGACAGACACATAGTGGCTCTTTATGGAACAGACGCAAGCTTTTCTGGGCATGTTCCCACTGTGAAGCATTTGCTCATGTCTCTGCCTCAGCCCAAACTCACAGACCATTTAGACATGTTTCCTGAACTTTGTTCTGGCATCCCCACTTGCCGTTGCTGATTGTTCCTGGAACTGCTCTGGGAACAGGATGCCAGGGAGTGAGTTTGCAGAGAAGCCCAAGCTCTCTCCTGCAGGACAGGGCTCAGGGTGAGCCCCGCTGGAAGGTGACCACTGCCTGCCAGGAGCACTGCTCCTCCTCTGCTTCAGCGCAAAGCCAGGTTGAGCGAAGGACAGGTCCCAAGTGTAGGAGTAACAAAGGGTACAGAGACCTGGTCAGCTCACCCGGCTGACAGTGACCCCCGTGGGTGGCTCTGTCATTGCTGCAGGGCAGCTCCTGACCCTTCAGAGCTGTCCTGCTGAGTCAGCAACAGAAACACTCAAAGGTTTCGTGTAGAATTTGACCTGCTCAGCCTTTCGGATGGTGTTATTAAAGAGGGAAGAGAGCGTCACTGCAGCCGTCTTAACAGATCTATCCTTCTGCTGACATAGACTCGCAGAAGATTTTGAAAGACAAATTTATATCGAGAAGACATCTGACTTGTTGGAAAACACCGAAAGGAGGAACTGAGATGTCAGTGAGAACCACACAGGCCGTTTGCAGAGGCTAGGCTACAGCACAGAGAGCTGGTTGGAAAGCTCTTACTCCAGAGTGCAGGATGTGTGGCCAGGCCCTAGAGAGTATTAGTCATATTATAAGTGAATGTTCAGAGCTGGCCGGAGATGAGTATAAAATACACAGTATGACAAAGTTGGCAGTCCTGTGCATGGAGCATGCTGCCAGGGAGGGGGTATTTCCATGGTCAGCATCATCACCCCAAGCCAGGTAAATTGATAGCAATTGAGGAGGTGAATTTGAAGTTTGTTGTAAGGAAGCAGATGCGATGCCTCTAGAGGAGAGGGAGAGAGTGAGCTCCATCCTTGATTTCTCCACTGGATGATGGCGTTGATTGACAATAACAAGAAGCCTCTGACAACTACACGCGTGTGGCAGGAAGTGAAGAAAACCTGGCAGTGAAAATGGCGTGTGTCTCAGGGTCACGTCCTTGTTTCCAGTGGGCTGAGATGTGGTGGTGGAGCAGCTCAGCCGCGGAGTTCGCGCTGGCCATGGGCTCTCCCGTGGACCAGGGTTCTTCCCGCCCGCTGCAGCATCCCCACAACATCCCAGAGGCCGGGGTGTTGCCTCAACTCCCGGCCTGGACCCATGGCTGGGGCGAGAGCCTCACTGAGGCCGCGATGCAGTCCCAAACCAGCGATAGCTGCGGCCTCTCGGGGTGCTGGAAATGGGAAGATATCA
>NW_010224384.1:0-2165 GCF_000690775.1 Eurypyga helias
GGCGATGGCTTCACACCCCTGATGTCTGCCGGGGTCACAGCTTGGGTAGGAACCCGTCAGGGCCCTGGTGTGCCCAGGCACGGGTGGTCACCTCCTGGGCTTGGGGTTCTGTGTGGACCCCTGGCCAGGTGCCCAGCCCCATCTCCCATGAGGGACGGTGGGCACTGTCCCGCCGGGCTGCTTCTCGCCCGGGGTTCCCGGCCAGCTCTGAAATGGGGCTGTGGGCAAATGGCGATGGAGAAGGGTTTGAGAGCTGCCTCGCCTGTGGAAGTCACCATTCAAAGCCGCGTTCTCGCGCGCTGCCTCATCAGGCAGGTTGGGAAGGCCCCTTTTTATTATTTTTTTAAAAAGCAGCGGAGTGACACCTCCTCCTCACACCTCCTGCTGCTGCTACCACCGACAGCGAACGTGGGGGCCAGGGCAGTAAGGATATCTGCGTGGGAAAGCCGCCGTCCTGGGCTGACCCCTGGTGCTGCGACTGGGGCTTTGCTGTGGTTCCCCTCGCCTCCTCCTCCTCCTCCTTCATCTCTAACGACACAGGCTGAAGCCGCATCTACTCTGCTGTGAATCTTGTGATTTCACGAAGGTTTTCCCGTGGAAGCACCCAGCTGGAGCCTGACGCCAGGGCGGTGAGACCCAGGGGATCTGTGCCGCTCTGGGAGGGGAGATCAGCCGGTGCCAGCAGTGGGGTTAAAGGAAAACTTTCAGTGGTCTGCATGGCAGAGGAGATCCAGCCCGTCACCGGCTCGCTGTGCCTTTCTCATCACTCTCTCTCTGTCTCCTATGGCTTTCCCCACCGCGATGTCCAACCACCTCGTCAGTGCCTGCCTCCACTGTGGTTGAGGGGGAGGCTGATGCCAACAGAGTCCTACACGCTGATCCCTGGGTGCCTGCAGCCCCTTCCCAGTGCTGGACCCTCCAATTGCCAAAAGTATTTCCTTCAGAGATGGGTCGAAGGTGCCTGTTCTCCTCTCAGCCACGAAGTTCCCAGGAAAGTTTTGATTTTTTTCAACATCTTATTAAGAAAGAGCTTTCAAATTAAAAAAAAAACTCCAACAGACCGGTGTCTAACCCGCACACCGACACCTCAACTTTTCCCCTGCCCAGATCCGCAGCGTGGCTGCGTGGGCTTTGCTGTCGTGGCAGTGCTGTGGTCCCCTCCGCCTCGGGCTGATAAGAGCGCGCAGGGGGCGAGCAGGGTGTCCCAGCACGATAGCGAGCGGTCGGTACTTATCAGCCTGCACAAACACCCTCTGTGGTGGGAGATAACGGGGATGCTGCGAATACTGGCATTCGGAGGGGAACGGCCAGGAGAGCAGCTGGAGGGTCGCTCGTGCCCCGTGTCTGTGCCGTGAGGGTAAAATCCCAGGGGAGCTGTGGGGAGGGGGCTGCTGCCATAATCCTCTGGGCCTTCCCGGTCGGTGTCATGGGTTGCTCGTAGTCAGAGTCAGAGCGAAAGTCAGAAGCTTTTGGGCGGTGTGAGCTGATGATAATGATGGTAATTGCATACCATAGAATAAGAAAACTGCTTGCAGGAGTAACACCGAGCCCCTGGCAGGTGTGTGGGGCGGAGATGGGTCCCTCTCCCGTAGCCCAGCTGGGGCAGCAGCGTCTCTGTCACTGTGCCTGGGGTGCAGGGGGATGTTGGCTGCAGCCTCGTCTCTGCTCAGTGGCACTGCGCTTGTGGCAATGATGCTGGGACCAGGTTTTCCCACGCCTCCATCCCCGTTTTGGCTGGTCTGCTGGTTCCCTGGGGTCAGTGCAGGAGCTGGGCAGGCACAGTGGTGTGTGAGCCGAGGCACGGCAGGGAGCTTCACCAGCAAGGTGGTCCCTAATGGAATAGGGAAGTTGGAAGGGGAAAGAAACCCACCCCAGCTGGGTGGAAAGCCGGCTGAAAGTATCAGGAAGGGAGAACAGGGAGAACAGCTGGGTCTGGCTCTTGCACCACTTCTGCCAGGTGCGTGGTGGCTGCCACCTCTGGGTGATGGTGGTTGAGACTTGGCTCCTCTGTTGAGCAGCCCGGCTGGCGGCGTGTCCCCACCGCTGCTCCGGCAGTGCTGAAACTGCTGGTGTCCCGCGAGTGTCAGCCACTGGTCAGCCTCTTCCCTGCCTGTGGGTCTCCCCACGTCCGCCCGGGTGTTGGCGGTGCCGGGGGGGGGGCAGGC
>NW_010224384.1:2229-4167 GCF_000690775.1 Eurypyga helias
TTTGTGCCTCCCTCTGTTCTCGGGGTCCACACAAAACCTGCCATGGAAACCAAAGCCAGCCGCTGCCCCAGGAAACCCGCAGCCGCAATTAGGAAATGCAAATACGAATGCAAATTCCTACGTTGGCCTGGCAAGTTGTCCCTGGGCCTGGAAAATTGTCCCTGGGCCACCGATGTACCCAGGCCACTGGTGTCCCCAGCCGTGGGGAAGGGGGAGGCAGCAGGGCATGGCCGGGCAAGCAGCAAGAGCTGGGGTGAGCTGCTTTTGGGGTGCCTTGGGCTCTTCCCCAGCCGCCCCGTGCTCGGCAGCAGGAGGAATGGGACATCTCAGCCCGTGCTGAGCACTGACTCATAGGTGACAATATGACATTGATATTTTTTTTTTATTCTCTTGGTTGCCCAGCGACAAACAAACAAACAAGTGTCTTAAAACCCAGTCTAACTCCCTCACAGAAACTGTCCCCTCCCGCCACAGCTGTGTGTGGCGAGGCTCTGGCATGTCCCCATCGCTGGCAATTCTGCCTGTATCTTCTGAGGTTTGTTTCGGGGGATAACTCCCTTTCTCGCGTCACACTGTGTGAGCCTGGCAGAGGGAAGGCAGGCTGCTGGCGTGCTGGTAAGGATCCCCCTTGCAAAAGTGCACCAAGAATAGATGGAAAAGGAGATTAGATCCACCCACAAACAACTCTGGGAAGCACAAACGCTTCAGGTCTTCATTTCTAGGTGGGATTTATGAGAAGTGGATGCTCTGCCCTTCCTTAGGTCCCCAGAGGAGCGTTTGTGGGTGGAGTGGGGATAACAGAGCTGAGGAGGATGGAAGGGAGAGCGGGGAGGTTAAGGGAGGATGCTGATCTGGGCAATTTCCCTCCCTGGAAGGAAGCAATAATGTTTTCTTTTCCCGTCTGCTGGAGGAGCTGTAGCTAGGAGCTGGTGAGACGAGGTTGGCACATGGAGGGCATCGTCCGCAGTAATAACTCGTGTTGGGAAGGGCAGAGCCTTTGTGCGCCGATCTGAATGCAATCTAGGGCTATACCACTTAAAACCAAGCATTTGTTGATGGCTTTTATCTTTGCAAGCTGCAGCCCCTAGGTCCTTTCCTGTCGGCAGCTGAAGTGGTGCGGGATGTGCGTCCCCATTAGTGGTGCTTTCCCCCAGCCCCAGTCTGCTTTATTGCTGGGAAGTGAGCTCTGACTCCTGGAAGTGGTATTTCTTCCTTCTGCCTGACAGCTTGTCGATCCCTGCCCTCGCTCGCTTCCCCGGGGAAGGCACACGCAGCCGGGCATGCAAGCGTGCTGGCGATGGAGCCTTGCCACAGTCCTTGGCGAGGAAAGCAGAGCTGGAATGAGGAGAAAATAGGCAGATCGGCTGCGGAAAATGGAGCAGGGCACGCTGCGAGATGGGTTACAGTGACATTCAGGCTCAAAGCTGGTTGTAATGTTTGCCTCGGTGACCGAGTGGGTTGTAACGGCGGGTTTTTCCTTTGCCACCACACTTCCAGGCAGAGGTTGGACGCACACGAGTGCAACCTTTGCAGCAGCTGGGGAGCTCCGCGGAGCAGAGGGAAGCACCGCGGGCAGCACCGGCACCTTCCTCCGTCGGGCACAGCCCTGCCGTCACCTCCAGGTGCCATCTGTGAGGGGACAGGGCGAACAGGGCGACCAGGAGCATGGGCACAGCTCACAGGCAGGACCCTGCCAGTGCTCCCTCGTGCCTTTCCAGAGCTGGGCTGGGCATGGATGGGCAGGGGGGTAATGGTGACTGGAGCCCCAGACGATGGAGATGGGTTGTGTGGGAGCACATGCTGGGGCCATAAGGAAGCGGTGGGAATGGCCTTTGGGGAGGATTCCTGGGCTCGTGGAGCCTAAACTGTTGTGTATAAAATCCCTGTGGCTTTGCACTTCCCTGGCTGGCAAAGTGACAGCTTCGGATGCCTGTGGCT
>NW_010224385.1:0-3017 GCF_000690775.1 Eurypyga helias
GGTTGGGTGTACCACATCCCCTGGATGCACCTGCATCAGGGACGGTCGAGTGGTGCAATGGGCTGTTAAAGACCACCCTGAGAGCAATGTGGGGTGGAACACTCAGGAATTGGGACGCCAACTTGGCAAAGGCCACTTGGTTGGTTAATACCAGGGGATCCATCAGTTGAGCTGGCCCTGCACAATCCAACCTTCTATGGACTCTAGAAGGAGATGAAGTCCCTGTAGTACGTACTAGAACTATGCTGGGAAAACCAGTCTGGGTTACTCCAGCCTTGGGCAAAGGCAAATCCATCTGTGGCGTTGCTTTTGCTCAAGGACCTGGGCGCACATAGTGGGTAATGAGACAACAAGGGGAAGTCTGCTGTGTGCCTCAGAGGGGATTTGATTCTGGGAGAAAATAGCCCATAAGTTTCAGTGCATGAGGGACATAAATTGTTGCCACTAAGCTCTGTTCTGAGCTTTATGTTACAGGCAATCATTATGTCAGAAACCATCCCACCCTACAGACATCCAGCCCTGCCAGAAGCACAGCAGTGACCTGGCCTGAGCTGGTTTTGGTGCCCAACAATTCCACGCAACCCTTCCACCTTTTCCTGTCCTGAGTGACCCCCATACCTGATGGAACCTGATGTCATGGACTAATAGACATTTTGCCAAATGGTCCATAGACTAAGGTTTTAGTAGACACAGAATTATATCTGTGTGGGATGGGATGGGAAAGAGGGAGTGGGCTGGTGAGAATTTATGGAATAATGTTGAACGTGAGCATGATGTAAATGGTGTGAACCAAGGGGTGGAGAATGTCCTAGTTCTAGGCACCAGTTTATATTTTGTTTCACTCCATAATACATCAAGCTAAGTGGTTGGTGTCAGCCCGACACCAGCGGCACTGCAGACCAGTGGGGCAGGCGTGGGGAGGGGGCTGTTTGCAGCTCAGGCATGGCCCAGAAGATGTGTGAAGGTTGGCTCAGGGGGTTTCCAGCCAGGAGCGTAGCATAGTCTTTATTTGGACCTTGTGGCAGGTGCTAAGCGCAGGAGGAACATCTTTTTTTAAGCAGATTGATCTAGGAGTTGAGGTTTGAAAGTTTTTTTACCTCTCCTTGCTCTCGGCTCCTGGGCTGATTGAGGGGGGTTTTCTCCGTTTTGGTTTTTTTTTCTCCTTTCTTGGTGTTTTTGGATTTATTTTTCTGCCTTGCCTGGAACCTGTCTGTGTCCAACAATGGGTGGTGAGATCCTGTATCATTTGTTCTATTTTTCTGTTCCTCCAATTACTTATTAGTAACAGCATTGTTAGTAACTCCATAAGTTTTATTTATATCATTAAATAGTTCTTATCTCAACTTCTATGAGCCTCCCTTGTTTTCCTCCAAACCTTCCTCACTGGGAGTGGGGGTGGGGGTGGAGTGGTAGAGTGACTGGTGGTGCTTAATATCCAGACAGGGTTAAACCATGATGGAAGCACAGTCCTACCATCTGCTATAGACTGATCCATACCACACTGGAACAGGGTGCAGCTCCAGAACACCTGAAATACATTGATGACATCATCGTATGGGGCGACACAGGAGACGAAATTTTTGAGAAAGGGAAGATCATCGAAATTCTTCTGAAAGCCAGCTGTCAGCAGTAAGAACACAAACATCAAGTTAAAAAGATAAGCCTATTTTACTTTAGTTTAAAGTAGCAGAAAGAATAAGCAAAGTAATACACCTAATCATTACTACATAAAATTAGCTATAGTGATTAAGAAAGATACATCACCAATTGCCCTAATACTTTACCATCATCCAGATCCATTCATCAGCTGGGGAGCCCCATCATAGCAAAGGATCAGCAAACCTTTCCCGGCAACTGGGAAGTCCTACGCAGTGCGTCCACTTGTAGGTGAGACTCCATCTTCACTGTGAGAGAAGAGTCCTTTTTTTACAGTCTAGCAAAAAAATCATAAAAAAGGGCACTGAAACATCTGGTAGATTTTCTTCGCTTCCTCAGATGCTTCCCAGATCTGGCCAGGATCCTGGGCGTTTTGAGTAGTTCCTTTTTTTCTAGGAAACATCTGGCTTAGGGCCCAACAATATATGTTCCTTATGTATAGTTTTCGGAGGATATCACCCTGGTCAACAATATATGTTCCTTATGTATAGTTTTCGGAGGATATCACCATGGTCATATTTCATGCTGATATGATGCTGGTTGGGAAGTTCACTTAGAAGTCAACTTTGGTTCGAGGCCTGTAGTTCAGGCCTTTTTATGTCAGATCCTGGTAGACAGAGTTCCTTGGAAAGCAGTCCAGAAGGGAAAAGGAGTCCAGGAAGCCTGGGCATTCTTCAAGCAGGAAGTCTTATACGTGCAGGAGCAGGACATCTCCATGTGTGAAAAGATGAGCCAACGGGGAAGACCACAAACCTGACTGAACAGAGAGCTTTAGATGGAACTCTAGAAAAAAAGAGAGTTTATGACATTTGGAAGAAGGGGCAGACCATTCAGGAGGACTACAAAGATGCCATGAGGTTATGTAGGGAGAAAATTAGAAGGGCCAAAGCCCAACTAGAGCTTAACATGGCCTCTGCCATAAAAGACAATAAAAAAAGTTTCTATAAATACATTAGCAACAACAGGAGGGCTAAGGAGTGTAGGAGGATTGAGAGACACAGGTTTCAATGATTTCTCACGGTTTGACCTTCAAGATATGAGCCTGTATCTCTGAAGCAAGTAAAACAAGATAAAGAGAAAGAAGAAAGAAAAAAAAGTTGATATAACGTAAGGCATGCATGAGAACCTGACCTCCTGAAAGTAAGCAAGGAAGTTAGCGGATAAGAAGTAACCAATTGTATTAATTAGCAGGGCACGTGGACAATGTATGATAGATAAGTAGTAACCAATCATACTAATTAGCAAGGCGCGTGGACAGCATATACTAACCAATTAGACTTTTGTTTATGGTGCGTGTATCTGTGTGAAGTGTATATAAGCAAGTGTGTTGGAGCAATTAAAGGTCTCTGATTCACCCTCTC
>NW_010224385.1:3220-3490 GCF_000690775.1 Eurypyga helias
AAAAAGCAGTGGTGAATGTATTTAAGAAAATTTTGGAGAAACGGGGCATCAGATATGATGAGACAAAATTACGAATGCTTTTAGTTTGGCTAAAAGGACGGGAGGTTGCCCCAGACCTGACTACTGTCTTTGAGGTGGCAAAGTGGGAAAAGGCAGGAGAAGTTTTATGGAATGCAGCAACTAGAGGTGACTCAAATGCTATGGGGCTCCTGACGACCTGGAGATTGGTAGCGGACTCTTTAGAGCAGTTAAGAGTGGACCGTGCTACTG
>NW_010224386.1:0-1345 GCF_000690775.1 Eurypyga helias
GGGCCTGGTCTCTCGGATGGGCCTGCTCTTTTGGAGGGGCCTGTTCACTTGGAGGGGCCTGGTCACTCGGATGGCGGTTACACAGCTCCGGGGAGGCCGGAGGTGCGGGAGGAGCTGCTGCATGTGCTCCCCTCTGGCACCGGGAGCAGCCGTGGGGGTGTCGTGGCTGTCTGCAGGACAGCGCAGGGCTCTGGTGACCCACAGTTTGGCTGTTTTCCTGCAGCAGCATCCCCGAAACGATGTTTCTCTGCTGTTGCGCCGCGCTGCAGCGGAGAACTTCCCTCTGCTGCCTGCAGATGCCCCGGGCACAGGGCAAACCGGAGTGGGCTCCCTCTCCCTGTAACTGCAAGTGCTTAAACAGTCCTAAACAAACTCATTTCTTCTTCCCTGAATGCTTAAAGGGAGAAATACTCCTGACAGTAGAACAGCCGAGGCCGGGCTGCGCAGCGGGAGGTGCTGCGCTGGCCGGGGAGCACCGAGGCTGAGCAGCGTGGGAGCCTGGCGAGGGAAGGGTTAAGGGCTGCCATTTTGTTATGTAACACCCTTAATGGCCATATCGGTGAGTGGCACCAAAATGGCAGGGCTTAACCCTTGGTGGGCTGCGGCTCAGCCGGGCTGGGGCTGGCAGCAGGGGCCTTCCTCTCCTCCTCCCCAGCTGACGGGGCCTGCAGCACTCGCAGCTCCCTCTTTCCAGGTGCCATGGTATGGAAATGACGGCTGAGACAGCACAAGCCTCAACCCACCTCTGGCTGCCCTCCCGCTTCTTGTCACCCGGGTCAGGGCAGGGATGGATTTTTGGTTGCCTTGTTGAATGTGGGTGTGGGGTGATTTATATTTCCACCCCCCCTCAACCTGCAAAATAACCAGCGTTCTTGTCCTACCACTGCTGCGTTTAGCCTTTAAAAACAGTAAAATCTGGTCCTTCCTTGGACTTTCGGGAACATATTTGATTAAATATCTACGTGATGAGGTCAGGACTCCTCTGCGCGTGCACACTTGGACACACGCAGCGTGGACACATGCACACACGTGTCCATTTGAACGGCTTTTCCAGGAGCACCGCATGGGCGGACAGGTTCACCTGCGGCTGCTGCTGGATTCCAGCCCGGCTGCATCCAGCCCGGCGCTGCAAAAAGAGGAGCGTGGCGTCGGATGGAGCTTAGCTCCGGCCCTTGGGACTTCCAGCTGCCGGGTCGTGCTGAGCGGCGCCGGGCAGAACTGCTCCACCAAGGCGTTGCTTGGGGTGGGAAATCCTGAGCGGAGGTGGGGAGGGACAGCTCTGCCTGTGGTGGGGGAAGTGGCAGCGAGCGGAGTCGGCTTCCAGTTTTGGAACTCTGGTGTCGCC
>NW_010224387.1:0-227 GCF_000690775.1 Eurypyga helias
TTGCAATCGGGCTTCCTATGAGTACGGAGCCTCTTGTTTTTATTCCGACAAGGAAATTAGTAGCGCCTCTCCCTCTGGCAGTGGCAAACAGAGGGGGCCCGGGGACTACCTGCACTTTTCTCCCGACCAACAGTACAAATCCAGCGGCGTCCAAGCCAAAATTGTAAATGACGAAGGCACCGACCGGAAGTACACGAGCCCTGTTTACCCCTGGATGCAGCGGATGA
>NW_010224388.1:0-10801 GCF_000690775.1 Eurypyga helias
GCTGCGGGGAGGGAAGTTGGGTCGCGGCTGCAGCCATTTGCCGGGCTGCTTTTCTCCTTCCTCTTTACTTTCATTCTTTTTTTCCTCCCCCTTTAACCTCTCCCTTTCAATTTTTTCTCATCTTTTTCCTTTTTATTTAGCCGCCTTGTGGCAGCGCCCTGGGCCGGCGCTGCCCTTTTGTACAGGAGTTGGGGAGCGGGGTCGCTGCTGGGGGGCAGCGAGTTTAATGGCTGTTAATCACGCCCTTAAATGGGGGTTTCCCCCCCCCCCCAAAACACCCCAAAGAGGGGTATAAGTCGTGTCTCTTTGTTCTTGGATCTTACAACATCTGGCTCAGGAGAGACCTGCTTCGTGACTGAGGTGTTCAGGGCCTTGTTAGTGTAAATTATAATTACGGGGCAGAAATACCCGGCTTGGAAGCCTCCCTGCACGTAGGGTAACCAACTCTTGGCTTTCTTGCAGCTGCAGCTCATTTCCATAGCGTGGGGAGATGTTTTCCATGCACCTCTTCAAGATTTGGATCTCTGCTTTATTTTTTCCCTCCCTCCACTTTGTTATTTCCAGAATTCCATGTTTTTATTTTAGGAAGGGCATCGCTCTCCCATTTTTTTTTTTTGTCCCTATTGCGTTGGCCTTGGTGTTGTCCAGACACAGTTTTAGAGCCTCGTCCCGTGTCCTAGGCACGGAGAGAGTATTTTCAGTGTTGTGGTTGCGTGCGGTCGTTATTTTTCAGGGTTTCGTTCGTGACGTCATGGCAACTTGTCTTCGCCCTTACTCCAGCAGCAGCGTTACGTAGTCGTTTCCTTCGGCTGCGTCACAGTGGCTCTTCTTTAAAACCTGTTTGCTCGAACTTTTAATGCCCTGGCGTTGGGGAAATAGGTGAAAGAGGAATTGTTTGGGTTTTTAATTTAATTTTCCTGCCTGTAGTAAAACTGGAAGCAGCGTGGGTTTTTTTTCGTTGAGGGGGGAAAGGAAGTATATGATCTTTAGGTTGGAACTAGATGATCTTTAAGGTCCCTTCCAACCCAAACCATTCTATGATGATGATGGTACCTTTGGAAAGGGTGGGATTATATTAACATTTTTCAGTGTTTTAAGCTTGACATAGAATCACAGAATGGTTTGGGTTGGAAGGGACCTTAAAGACCATCCAATTCCAACTCCCCTTGCCATGGGCAGGGACACCTTCCATAGACCAGATTGCTCCAAGCCTCATCCAGCCTGGCCTTGGACACTCCCAGGGATGGGGCATCCACAGCTTCTTGGGGCAAATCATGGATATTGTTGCAGTGTAGTGTTTTAATTCAATAATCTCATATACTTCTGTAATTTTCTGCAGGTTACTATTTTATAGGGTGTCACAGTTGTTTTTATTGTATCTTACCGTATTGCAGTTGTTCTCCCCAAGCCTGATGTTGTTTACGTGCAGGCTTTACGATGAACGAGGCATGTGCCATAAACGCAGTGAGCCGGGGAGCCCTCTGCCTCCTCCGCTCCGTGTTCTGTTCTCCTCCGCTCCGGCTCTGAACATGTCATGTGCCGTGGTAGCATCTGCGCCTTACGGAGCGCGTGGCCAGCCGTACGTTCCCGTTACGCGGGTGGGACGAAGCACGGGTCTTGTAAAGCGGTGTTCGTTGGCAGCCTGGGTAGAGCCAGCCTGTGTGCAGGCAATATGATTTTTGGCACGGAGTGGTGAAAGCACTGCCTTTCTGTTGAAGCCTTAACTTGGGGCATTTCCCTTCGTGCCGTCTGCGCTGCACGGATGCTCCTTTGGAGGTAGCTTGGCCTGGGCGTGCTCTGTGTAACGAGCGTGTGAGTTGTCCTGAGACCAGTCAATGTTGTGGATGGGGACCGTGCCATCCCAACTGTGCTGCTCGGTGTCCTAGAACAAGAAATTCCCTCACCCCGGAGGTAAATAAGCCATCCTGGCAGAAAGCAGCTGTATCAGCAGAGCCCTTAGCGCGTGCCCTGTCGGTTGGAGGTCTCCCTTCTCTCGCTCCGTCGGGAAAACGTGGGGCAGAAACGTGTTTGTAGAGGGTTAAGCCGCAGTGAGCGAAGGCCGCTTTGCTTCTGAGTGAGGTTGGCGGGGTTTTTGCATGCTGTACTCTTGCCCTTCAGTGAAGGGTCTCAGCTTCGCTGGACAGAAGCCCCAGCGCTGGTCAGCTGCGCAGATGTCTGCTTTCCGGCTGCAGGTGTTTTGGCGTGAGGGCTATTTCAGGTGTTGGAATTTCATAATTTTTCTGATTCTCCGGAGCCTGAATCATCTTTTCTTAGAGTTAGACCAGCCGGTTTCACTTCTGGCGAGCTCAAGCCTGAAAGATTTCAGCCTCGTAAGTGAAAATAACGAACCACAGATGACGGCAGGAGCCCAGGTTGGGAGCACTGGGGCCACATTTATTGTAAACTCCCTTCTAGGCTTCATCATGTCAAACTTCTGCTGCCATGTGCATGCTCTGCGAGTATTTCCATTACTGCTTCCACCTGCTCTTCATTTACCAGCTGAGGGAGATTTCCATGCAGCTTCCCGGTCTCCACAAGGCTTTGGGAATTGCTATTTTTTTGCCTGACCCTCCTCTGGTCTGGAAAAGTATCCCTTAGGAAGGAAGCAGAGTGCAGTGACCCTGCTGTGCCTCTGTATGCCTTTTCCCAAGAAAATCCTATGCAGACTTATAGACATCGGAGCGTTGTGCGCTGTGAGTAGGAATCGGCTTGTGTTGACAATTTTCAGTGCAAGAAGTACTGTGAGATTGAGTCTCAGGCTTTATCGTACGCTGCTCCTGGAATAGATCCATAGGGAAAAAAATACAGTTAAGGATTTTTGTGTTACTGCTCACCCGGTGCTGGAGTTAATTAATAAAATAATTTTCAAATACACCCCTTGGTAGTCTTAACTAACTGTTGCTGCGTGGCGGGGATCTTACTACGTAGTAGTTGCAGTAGTAGAAAGATGGAAAATGGTGCTGAGGTGGCACTCGCAGCAGATCCTTGTGACTCATGCGGCTCTAATGAAGTTCATTAGCTCTTTGATACACAGCCACTTGTTAAGCTTGCTCCTCTAAAATTAGGACTGGCTACAGCCAATTGTAAATCAAGATGAAACAGAAAAGATTCCACTTACTCCAGTTCTCACACCAGCTGCAGCGCCCTGTTGCTGGATCTTCAGTAAGCCTGATCCTGCGGAAGGTCTCGCGAGCCACTGAAGCCCCTCCGTGCGAAGGAGCTGTCGCCTCTGGCACGGTCTCTGGGTGCTGGGGCAACGTTTTCCTGTGTGTAGAGGTAATCCGTCCTCATGGATTTGAATGCAGTTGTTTGTTAGAGGATCAGTTTAATAGTTTCTCGCGTTCCCCCTGTCGAATGCGGATCCGGCGGGGGCAATGCCCCTGCCCCGATGTGTTTGTCACTGGCTTTAGTGAGTGAGTTTGTGTCGGCTATTGAGAATCTCTTCAGCTCATTTGGCCTATGAAACTAAACCGGGTGAATGTTCCCTCAAGTATTATGTTCCCTCCGCTCCTCAAGTATTGCCCACCGTGAAATGCTGAACGTTCCTAGCACCTTCCAGCTGGAACTTAAGCTTCCACCAGGAGCTCTAGCAGCTCTGAAGTAAAGGCTGCTCTGTTAGCAGCACTGGGACAGGTTCCCCGAGAAGCTGGGGATGCCCCATCCCTGAAAGTGTCCAAGGCCAGGCTGCATGAGGCTTGGAGCAACCTGGTCTAGTGGAAGGTGTCCCTGCCCATGGCAGGGGGGTTGGAACTAGATGGTCTTTAAGGTCCCTTCCAACCCAAACCATCCTGTGAGTCTGTGAGTGTGGAGAAAGTTTTGAGTGTCCCGAGTCGTGCAGGCTGCTGGGGCTTTGTACCGTGGAGGTCAGGAACCTCTCACCTCTCCAGGCTAAACCTGGGCCATCCAGGCACCATCCTGCCTTGGGGAGAATCCAGTCTGTTCCGTATCCACTGCAGCAAGTGCTCTGAGGTTCAGTAGTTGCGGTGCTTTGCTGATTCCAGCCCTGTTGCTTTTGCTTTGTCCGAAAAACTGGTGGGGTGGAACCAGCTGCCGGTCACAGACCCGTTGGGAAGGTTGGCTGGAGTCGTTCCTCCCTGCGCAATGGCACCACTCGCTAGGAAACATGGAAGGCCATTATCCTTTTGGGAATAGTAGGGTTTATAAGAAGGAGCAGGCTCTGTTCTCACCATGAGTTTCAGAAAGAGGGGAGCTGGGAGAGGATGGCCACGTAAGCGAGGCTGCGCGCCCACTTGGTTTCGGAGATGGCCTGACGCCGTTAGCTTTACGGCGGGGCCTTCTGTCTGCGCCTGGTGCGGTTTTGTTGCGGATGAGTCACCTGCCAAACTCTTGAGGAGTCCCTTCTGGTGACAGATAGAAAATGGGGAGGTGGAGGCTGTATTTGGTGGAGCACGTGGGAGCATGGTAGGCATCCCGATGCGCACTGACGTTTTGATGTCAGTGAAATACCCTGGTGCTGGGGGGGTGGTTTTTTCCCTCCTGTAAGGAGGATGTAGCTGCACAAAGACTTTCAGGGCGCATTGGATGGAAGGTGATTCCATCTGAGTGTTGGCTCTCTAGGATTGACAAATCCAGCGTCTCCTTTTCTTCCTGTTTTTCATCCTTTCTTAGGACCACGCTGCTTTTGGTGGGTAACGGAGCCTGGGTTTGTGCTGGCGGTTGAACGCAGCTGTCTCCTCGGCACGGAGCATGCTGAGCTGTGTCCTGCTCTTGGTGCTGGGCCTTGAACCTCTCCTACCTTGCCTGCAGTATTCTTGTGGGCCGCTGATTACTTTCTGCCTCCGCGAGGTTGCGTGTGAATTGTTTTATCTGTTTGCTCTGTGTTGTCTCTGTTGCCTGTAAATAACAAAGGGGTTGCTCGGATGCTGCAGGCTGATAGCGACCTGGAGGGTAACTCGGCTTTTCCAGTACTGTTATGAACCTCATCTGACTTCAAATACATGAGCAGGAAAACAGGGAAATGTGTTTTCTTTTATGGAGCACGCTGCTTGCTTGTAGCCGGTGTGATCAAGACATGCAGTCCAAGAGAAACTGAGTCCCTCCTCCCACTGTTTATTACATAATCGTCTAATTAAAGTAATCAAACGGGGATGACTTTGAGGCTTGGAAGACTTCCCCATAGCCTGGGTCAGAAATTCTTGCGAGACCACCCCCCTGGAGTCTCGGTGCTTTATTTACCTTGCAACATCCTCTGTAGAGGAATGGCCTGGAAATGAAGTCTTTTCCCCATCAGCTTATTTTTGGCAGAGGCCATTAGGGTCTCCTGCTGCTGCGTCTGCAGCCGCTTTCTTGGGCACCAAGAAAATCCTTTTAACTCCTGGTTCCCCTTCTGAAAGAGCAGGGACTTCCAGTCGTGCTGCTCCCTTTCCTCCTCGAACGAGCTGGCTGATTCGGAGCCCTTCTCCTCATGACTTTGGGTTGCAGGTTGGGGTTTTTCAGAGTGGTTATTTCTGCGTCAGGAGGGTTCATGGCAGGTAAATCAAGTCTCTTGCTCAGGAAGGAAATGGTGTATGTTCCTGCGATAGCTGGAATACATAAACCCTGGGAACAAGAAGCATGTGGAGGTGCTGGTGAAGAAATGCAAAGAGCCAAAAGCACAAAATATAGGGGCAAATAAAAATTGAGGGTCCATGTGCAGTACACAGTCCTGGAGCGTTGCAGGAACTCCGAGAACTTCGCTTTCCAGTGGGATTTGCATACTGTGCTGTGTGTTCAGAGCACGAAAAGCCCCCCTTGAGTGCTGACTTAAGGTGGGTCAGCACTGCAAAACCACGATGGCTCAACCTCGGATGTTCTCCGCGTGCGTGGGAAGTTTGGGATGCTGGAGGAGTAGGAGTCCTGTAAGCCGTGCCGACCTCTGCCCCCTCTCAAACCAAGGAGGAAATAAGCGTGCTTGGTAAGAAGAGCACTGGCAGATGTCCTGGTGCCTGTGTGCCGTTGCTCATCTTGAACAGATGGCTTGGGTCTCGAGAGTTTGGGTCTGCCTGAGTTCAGGTATCCTGGGCTGTATCCAGAGAAGTGTGGCCAGCAGGTCGAGGGAGGGGATTCTGCCCCTGTACTCTGCTCTGGTGAGACCCCACCTGGAGTGCTGCGTCCAGCTGTGGAGCCCCCAATATCAGAAGGATATTGACCACTTGGAGTGAGTCCAGAGGAGGCCACGGAGATGCTCCGAGGGCTGGAGCCCCTCTGTCCTGGGGACAGGCTGGGAGAGTTGGGCTTGTTCAGCCTGGAGAAGGGAAGCTCCGGGGAGACCTCAGAGCCCCTTCCAGTGCCTGGGGGGCTACAAGGAAGCTGGGGGGGCTTTTCCCAAGGGCAGGGAGTGACAGGACAAGGGATGACGGGTTTAAATTGAAAGTGGGGAAGTTTAGATTAGATATCAGGAAGGAATTCTTCCCGCAGAGGGCGGTGAGGCACTGGGACAGGTTGCCCAGAGAAGCTGTGGATGCCCCATCCCTGGAAGTGTCCAAGGCCAGGCTGGACGAGTCTTGGAGCAACCTGGTCTAGTGGAAGGTGTCCCTGCCCATGGCAGGGGGGTTGGAGCTGATGATCTTTAAGGTCCCTTCCAACCCAAACCATCCTGGGATTCTGTGATTCTCTGTGGCAGTTGGCTGAGTACGAAGCAGGACGCTTGGCAGCACGGGGGCCGGCTTCACAGGCTCTTGGTCAGTACTGGAGAGAAAAATGTTTCAACTAGCGTTTACATCCAGCGTGCAGGTACTTAAATAACTCGCAGACAAATCGCTTTCATCTAGCTGGGCTCTAGCTGCACTTCGTTTTTCCCCCCAGAAAACACAAACCTTAATCCTGCACACTGCTCCGCTGCAGATAACACTCGGGATGTTGTAGCGTACCTGGTGCTTCGTTAACAGAGGTGACGCTTTCCCCTGTCAGGGTCTTTGCTCATTAGTTTCCAGTGGTTTTTCAGGGTCTTTGCTCATTAGTTTCCAGTGGTTTTCCGGGGGGGTTTCTCAGTTTTTTGCGGGGCAGGCAAGCAGACGCGTTCCTGAACCGCAGGATGCTGTTGGAAGGGAACCTGTGCTTTCCTTTTTCCCAGTTCAGGTGTTAGGGGGAGGAGGTATCCCATTTTTTACCAGCTCTGCGCCGAGCCTAGCCATCCTCGGTCACCTTGGGTGTCCTGAAGGGCACCACAGGCTAACCAGAGATGCCGTGTTTGTGAGCTGGAGGAGAATCCCCACCTTCTTCCCAGTGGGAATGCAGATGTGATTGACAGCAGAGGTTGTCTGCAGGCCTGTGGATGCACAACCGCTCCTCTTGTACAGCTGCAGGAAAAATAAAGCCCAAAGTTGGGTAGAATAAGAACTTCAAAACAAAAACTGTCATGGTGTGTCTTTTCTTTTTTTTGGAAGACCGAACAACCTGGGTTTCTCATCTGGTTGCTCACAACGTTGAGGGCTTTGGTACGTATCGCAGGGCAAATGAATTGAAAGGGTACCAGTAAAGAACTCTAAGAGCAGAGGGATTTTTTTGGGGTGTGGTTTGGGACAACTCATGACTGCTTAGTCCATTGCCCGGGACCTGTGCACACAGGTTGAATCATAGAATCGTGGAATGATTTGGGTTGGAAGAGACCATAAGGATCATCCAGTTCCAACCCCCCTGCCATGGGCAGGGACACCTTACACTCGACAGGTTGCTCCAAGCCTCATCCAGCCTGGCCTTGGACACTTCCAGGGATGGGGCATCCACAGCTTCTCTGGGCAACCTGTTCCAGTGCTCCCACCCTCTGCAGGAAGAATTTCTTCGCGATATTCTTCCTTGAAGACAGCCAGGGATGGGGCATCCACAGCGTCTCTGGTCAAATACCTGGACCCTTCCTCATCCAGCTCAGGTGGCACCACCCCGCCTAAAACCAGCTATGGTCATACTGGTCTAACTCTGTCTGGGTTTAGGATCAACCAGACCATATTAAGCATCTCGCTGAAAGCTGCATCATTAACGGAACCATCACCTAGGGGTGGGTCAGACTTGCCATTTTAGGGTGGATGTTAGATAATTAAATGTGGTTTGGGAT
Organism: Eurypyga helias; assembly: GCF_000690775.1. NCBI lineage: Eukaryota > Metazoa > Chordata > Aves > Eurypygiformes > Eurypygidae > Eurypyga > Eurypyga helias. The sequence continues at coordinate 8,051 of NW_010224388.1, forward strand.
GCGTGTGCCTTTACCTTATGCTAATCCTGTGGAATTAATGCAATGTGAGGACCAAATCTTAGAATCCCAGAATGGTTTGGGTTGGAAGGGACCTTAAAGACCATCCAGTCCCACCCCCTGCCGTGGGCAGGGACACCTTCCATAGCCCAGGGTGCTCCAAGCCTCATCCAGCCTGGCCTTGGACACTCCCAGGGATGGGACATCCCCAGCTTCTCTGGGAACCTGTCCCAGTGCTTCACCTGGAATCTTCAGGGGATCCATCAAGCCAAGGTTGGAGACAGTGGACCGTTTCCGTGTGGGCGTTACGGTTACAGTGACACTTCACACCTCCGAGCCTCGGTCTAGACGAGGCCGTGGTGCATCACATCGCCACCATCACTGGAATCCCTCGTTCAAAGACGCTTCATTGTGTTTTCCTGTGGTAGTCCAGCAAAACCACTAATCCCCTCGATAAAAGAGGATTAAAACTGGGAACATTTGCACCTTAATGCCGCCAGCTAGGGCTGCGCTCTGTCTTCTGGGCAGTAATCCTGGTGGGGCGAGGGCTGCCCCTCTTGGCGGTGCCAGGAATGCTGTCGGCAGTTGCACTTACTGGGTTAATAATTCTGAAAAGACCGGTTGGCGTGTTAATTACAGAAGCTCTGTGACTCGGGGGGACTAACTCGCGTCACACTGTTAAAGTGACTTCTGGGCTATGCGGGTCAAAGTAAAATAACTTGAAATTGGGATTTCTGTGGGGTTCTTCCAATGAAAGGAGGTGTAAGTTGACAAAGCATTGCTTTTGAGAATGCCATTTATCGAATTTTACGTTGCCCAGAGTCGTGTCAGCCTACACACCCTGCAAAATACCTGAGGGAAGGAGATTCTACCCCAGGTGTTGCTCCTGGTACTGGTAAGGGAGAGTCACCCCAAACGCTTAACGTGAAACCTGCAGAGCCTGGGGGGAAACGCGGGAATGCGAAATGAGAATTCCACCCCGTGCTTTATCGTTCTACGGTGTAGTTTGACTTCCAGTTTTGGATTACACTCACCGGCTGACACGGGGGCTGGGATGCGGTGGTGTGCCCTTCCCGTGGGTTTCCGGGCGTTGAACGTGTGCTAACAACCTCCTCGGTGTCTTCGTGGGGAGTGTAAGGTGGGATTTTTTGATGGTTTTGGGTTTTCAAATTTAGTGAACGGCTTAACATTTTTTAAGAAGTGAAGTCCTGCCTGGTTCAGCTGCTGGGGAAATTCAAATGTGGGTTTTTTTTGCCTGGGGAGGTTCATATTTTGTCCGATGTGCTCCCTGCTGGCATGGGCAGGAGGTGATGCTCCAGCTCGCCTCACGCGGCTGGATGGGGGCTGCGGTGACATCCTTCCCACGCTCGCTGTCATCTTTGTGCCGGGAAACCACCTCATCCTTAAGGTTCGGCCCGTGGCTTCCTGCCGGCATTTGGTGCTGGATACGCTCTGTCCAGCTGCGGAAAGGAGCCGTTGCAACTCGGGCCATATGGCACGGCGTGACTGCCCTGTCACGTCCCCAAATGTTGGTTTTCAGCAGCAAATAGGGGTGATTCTGCCTAACAAATACATGTAAAATCCTGTTTGTTTCTTTCCCAGACTCTCAGTGCGAAACTTTTGCTGCGGCGTGACGTGTTGGCTCTGTTACGTGAGATGCTGATAAAATGAGCACGTTAATAGAAGGGCTTTTGGGTTTGTTTTCTAGAATCAATTGTATTTGAACTCTCTTCGCGCTGGGACTGGTAGCACAGGGAATTTTTCATTTTTTCATCCTAATTAAAAGCATCAGCATGCCGATCCCACAGGAGGACGCTGTGGAACGAGAGCAGGTTCCTGCAGTTCCTCTCAGTGCTTGAGTTACCGCCTCTGTAAGCGTGAAACGAGATGTTGGCTTTGTTCTGGATAGCAGGGGTGTAAACCAGCGTGTCGTACCTTGCCTTTCTGCGGGGGATCAGTTGTTGCTGCTGACGTGCGGCGATGTCTCACGTCCCGGAAAGTCGGTCCCAGCTAAAACCTTGTACACCTTCCAGAGTGACACAGGCTTTCCCAGGAAAAAAGAGCCATTTGTTTAATTGGATTGAGGTGTAGGCCGGCAGCTTCCATGAAAAACTTTTTGCACAGCCATGGAAAAATAGGAGTTTTGGGTTGAAATGTGCATTTTAAAGGAGTTGTTGTAGTAATGAAGGTATTAATCGATGTTGTTCCTGAGGAAGGGCATTGTTTCCCTATCGAACCTGCAGTGGTAATTTCCTCTAGGTAAAATTTTATGGAAGAATGGTATAAAATTTATCCTGAAGGTGAATTAATGAGGAATATTTAACCAGGGAGAGATGCCAGTGCAATATGACAGGTGGACATCATGACAAGAGCGAAATCTCTGCTATTGGCTGTGTGCATCCACCTCCCAGGGAGGACTTGAGCATCTTCTTTCTTTCGTCTCTGTGGAGGAACGACCAGGAGAAGGTCTGGGTCATGCTTGTTGGTGCACAGCAGGGCTGAGTGATGGGAGATGGGGGCTTTCCTCTGTACTTTTGATGCAAGCTGTGCTCACAGAAGCCAGTGCAGTTCTAATCAGCTGGTGTAGACGTTCTGCCACCTCGGATTTCACCTGGAAGTGGTTTCTTAACTGACATCACCAGGAAATGTGGTGAGCGAGCTCTGTGCCCGTGTGAGTCAGGCCTGGCTTGGGAGATGGATATCTTTGCAGGAGATGTGGCTTCCAGGCTTCCTGGGCTGCATCAGGAGAAGTGT